>NC_091210.1:19880338-19897838 GCF_040958095.1 Procambarus clarkii | reverse complement strand
CCTCTAATGCTTCTATACATTTATAGAAGCATTATAAATGCTTCTATCTTAACCAATCCACACACTAAAAGGTGAAGGGACGACGACCTTTCGGTCCGTCCTGGACCATTCTCAAGTCAATTGTAAGGACCATTCACAATCGACTTGAGAATGGTCCAGGACGGACCGAAACGTCGTCGTCCCTTCACCTTCTAGTGTGTGGTCTGGTCAACATACTTCAGCCACGTTATTGTGACTCATTGCCTGCAATGATTCTATGCATTTATCTATACGATCTACCGTTCAGAATGATGATTATCATACGTATGTTTAGTATTCACTTATTATCAGTTAATCAGAGAAATCACTACGCCAGGATCATGTCTCGTTTTAGTTTTCAACTCAATGAAAAGAATCTCAAGCCATACTAGACTTTAGTACTGCTATTAATAAGGGCGAAATCGTATATTTAATGGTATTGGGAATGGAATTGCCTGTCAGTATTGATCTGCTAAATCATCTCGTGGCTGATTACTCGGTTGATCACGTGATTGATCACGTGGATGCTGTGACAGATCGTTACGATGATAATTAATCAGAGATAGTTTAGTTCATCTTTAAAACTGATTTCTGGACCGGCTCGAAGTTCTGTTATAGTTAGATAATTATCACTAGTAAGCTCTAATCCATCGCGACTGTACAGCACTTGGAAGGGTGACGAGGATAAGGATTTAGGATAGTATGAAGGAAAGGAATGGTGCCCATCCACTTTGATGCACGGGGATTGAACGCAGACCTGCAAGAAGCGTATCACTATCATCCCCAGTGGTTCAGTTAAATATTCCACGAATATATTGAACAATTTTAGCATGTTTGCAATTGTGCACTCGTCAATTTTGAACCCCAAGACACGACTGCTGAAATGAGCAGTTAGGCCTATTGCAGTTGAGACGTGAACGAGTGCCTACTGACCAATTAGGTGGAAAAGGCTACTGTTGGTCTGGTCTCACCTAGGTATGGCACTGTAGGCCTGAACTCAACTGGGTATGGCACTGTAGGCCTGGACTCAACTGGGTATGGCACTCTAGGCCTGGACTCAATTGGGTATGGCAATGTTGACCTAGACTCAACTGGGTATGGCACCGTAGGCCTGGCACTCACCTGAAGCTGTCTCTCCTGGCCATTCATGAAGGTCATGGCGGCACCGTGGAGGAGTGCCACCCCTCTAGAAGCGGCACCTGGGCACTTGTTCCACCCCTCTGAACAAACCATCTGTCTGTAGTTCCATTCACATCCTAATTCGTACAGTCGATTTGACCTTTCCTGTGGAGGGCAGTGGTGGGGGTCAGATGGGTTGACAGCAAGGTAGGCGTAGGGTGGGTGTAAGGGAAGAAATAGGGAGTGTGGGGAAGAGGCAGGAAGGTTACAGGAAGGGTGTATAGGCAAGACAAAGGGAAGGTGTAATGAAGTTACAGAGTAGATTTCATATTGCTGGTAAATCCACATAATTTCAGGGACAGAAGGGTTGTATGATAGGTAAAGAATAAGTAGGATGATAGGAAGGTACACTAAGGGTGAACAGACAGCATAGGCCACTACAGGGAAGATATAGAGAGAATCAAGAAGCTATTTCCCCCTAACAGCATTTATTAACCATTATCTATTCTCTCATCTATTTCAATCTCGTGAATAACCAAGTATCCCCATAAGTCCTTTGAGCATCTTACTAGTGATGTACCGGTATCTGTTTGCATTTTGAGTAGATTGATTATACTTCTTCAACTCTCTCTGTTAGGATCTCCAGTTAATACTTCCAAGGAGATAGAAGCGGAAGTTATTGATGATTAGACAGCTAGTTAGGGAAGGGAAAGTTAGGGAAGGTCAAATCAGGGAAGAGAAATCAAGGGAGATATCAGCAGATCCCTTTAATGATCTCTTAAAAGCAGAAACAGTAGAACTTTCCAAAAAAGGGCAGAGAAGGGTATGCATGCTTTCACATTGGTCAGGCTGACCTGACCTCATATCTCCAGGCTGACCTGACCTTGTATATCAAGGCTGACCTGACCTTGTATCTCCAGGCTGACCTGACCTTGTATACCAAGGTTGAGCTGACCTTGTATCTCCAGACGATCCCATGAGAGAGATCAGTGGTGCGACACCTCTCTCCACTACACCAATCTATACCTCTGAAGTCCCCTATGTTCTACCTTAGCACCGGACACATATCTACACATAAACTGATCCCTGTCGCATCTCAAACGACATACGACGGTCGTAGTAGCCTCGCTAGACTGCCTACACCTTACTCTATCACAAGACAGGTAATATGATTGTGCTAGCTGCGTGCAAAAGTAGTTAGAGACAGTGCACGTGCATGCACAAGACGACTAACACACTCAATTGCTCTTAATGTACACAACCCTTTACCCACTCAAAGCAATAGGGATTCCACAGCTCTCACTATCTATATACTCCAAGGCTACTCGCGTAGAGAGTTGATAAGCCTTCAGGAACATATAGAATATAAAAAAGTGTGCGATAAGATAAGATAAGAGTAGAGGAGGCTTGAGTAACGGACCGGACGAAGGAGACGCAACAGCTAAATCCTTACCCTGCTGAAGATTATGTTCAGAATATCCTGATCGGCCAATTTCAGCATGCCCTTGTAGCGCCTGGTGACGTTCACGATGGTACTCAACCAGCCCAAAGGGAAGTGGTTCAGGCGGGTCAGGTTCATAAGGATGACCCCAGCGTTGACCCCACTGCTGCCGAAGGTGGGGAACTGGACCCCACGAAGGTAGAACATTAGTGGAGGCAAGAAGATATGGAGGGAGAGAGAGAGGAGGGGAAGTGAGGGATTGTGAGAAAGAAGGAGGTAGATAGGGAGGAAAATGGAGAAAGAGGGAGGTAGATCAAGAGGAAAATGGATAAAGAGGGAGGTAGATTGACAGGAAAAGGGAGAAAGGGAGAGAAAAAGGGAAGGAAAAGTGCTTTACTACTATCACTAAGTACAACTCATACGGTACTGTATGTACATTTTCTTCACTTATTAACAAATTCTTATCTCTGAATACACCTATTCTTTCCATGCAAGGGTCTTGAACCTCTTATATTCATGCCTTAGATGCCAAGACATTACTTATTTTCCATATCCAGTTGGCAAAAAATCCTCAGGAACAACATAGATACACTATCGACAAGCCGCCGGGTTTCTGTCCCCGTTGAGGCCATTAGAGAGACAATAGCCTTCAGGTAAACAATGAACTCCCCCCCCCCTCCCCTTCTCTATCTAAGCATATTTCTATTTCGTTTATTGGGTATTTTTCCTCGAAAAAAATTACCAGGGAGGAAAATAAAGTACCTTTTTGAAACCTGGTCCATACATGTAGAGGCATGGCGATATTCCCACACTATGGCGCTCCTCGAAGTTCTGAAACTCCTTCCATAAATCCTCCGGAGGCTGCATAAAAAGGAGATCCGTATCTAGGAAGATGAGAGCATCTTTCTGCGGGAAAATCTGTGGTAAGAAAAGCCTTTCTGTGGCGCATGGTCGAAACATGTCCCGCATTTCCTCCGTCTTTGGAGGGTAGAAGACCCGGGTGTTATCGAAGATGAGGCGAGAACGGTATGCCTCAGGCCAGGATCTGGTGACGTTGATGATATCGTGGTACATCTCGGTGGTGTCAGTGATGATGTTGAATCTGATGAGTGGTGAGAGAGAGGGAGGGAACAGGTGTGACAAACTCATACACACACACACACACACACACCAGGCTACGAGAGGGCCTCGTAGCCTGGTGGATAGCGCGCAGACTCGTAATTCTGAGGCGCGGATTCGATTCCCGCACGAGGCAGAAACAAATGGGCAAAATTTCTTTCACCCTGAATGCCCCCTGTTACCTAGCAGTAAATAGGTACCTGGGAGTTAGTCAGCTGTCATGGGCTGCTTCCTTGTGTGTGTGTGTGTGGTGTGGAGAAAAAAAAAGTAGTAAACAGTTGATTGACAGTTGAGAGGCGGGCCGAAAGAGCAAAGCTCAACCCCCGCAAACACAACTAGGTGAATACACACACACACACACACACACACACACACACACACACACACACACACACACACACACACACAGACACACACACAGACACACACACAGACACACACACACACACACACACACACACACACACACACACACACACACACTCACACACACACACACACACACACACACACACTCACACACACACACACACACACACACACACACACACACACACACACACGCACACACACACACACACTCACACACACACACACACACACACACACACACACACACACACACACACACACACACACACACACACACACGCACACACACACACACACTCACACACACACACACACACACACACACACACACACACACACACACACACACACACACACACCAATGACCACCTGACATCCAGTCACCTAACCCTTCAAATTTCCGGTGACCTCGTGACATCAGTCATTTGACCCTTTGACCTTCATAAGGTAGTAGAGCTTCGTAATTACTGTCTCAAATCCCATGTTCTTGAAGACATTTTAATAGTTAATAGGGAAATTAGGTAGGTATACTTAAGGGTAGTGGAGGTAAGTGCCGCGGCTGACTTAAGCAGGACGCTGATCTGTCGCAGGTGACGGGTTAAGTTCACTTCCAGAATCCCAAGATTGTTCGAAGATGCTGCAATACGTGAGATCTGGTAAGTCGGATTGTTACTTATTGAATAAAGGCAATTCCTACTGATGCTACTAAATAAATAGGCCTCTAGGAATAGGTTTCAGCTGAGTTGAGGTAGGATTACAGCTCTTGCTTGCATTTTCACCAAGTTCCTTATAAGATAATTCCTTTATGATAGTTCCCTAAGTGATACTTTCAAAGTAATTTCTCATGAAATATGTGTTTTAAGGAGCAGGCTTGAGATGAGCTTAGGTAGGATAACAGGTCTTAGTATTAACTTAAAAGAGAGAGAGAAAGAGAGAGAGAGAGAGAGAGAGAGAGAGAGAGAGAGAGAGAGAGAGAGAGAGAGAGAGAGAGAGAGAGAGAGAGAGAGAGAGAGAGAGACTTGGATTACCTTCGCAAAAGATGATGACAAATTCTGCTTTCGGAGTTGTTTCGTTGTCTAAACCATTAATTAACCCTGAAAATTGTAATCAGAAATTATAAATTTAAATACACAAATATGAATACATTTTTCGTTATGTATTTTTATATAAAATAAATGAAAATGTCTGTCTATGTGTGTATCTGTCTGAGGCCAGACACTTGGGTTTAATTGGATTTTTTTCCAAGTAATTGCTAAGGGGTACATGCCTAACATGGACGGGTCGCGGGTCACTTGCCATGAGTACAACACTTTCATGAGTGAGAAAATCCACTAACGATATGAGGGGGTCACGAACCCACGAACACGACATTGCCAAGTCGCATATTCTACCACTAAACCACCGTTATTTCTTAAAGCCATAAAACCGATTTTCTACTGAAATTGCAGGAAGTCTGGGAGTTGAGATGTGAGGTTGATCACATCTTAACTTCCATACAAAAGATGTATTTTATACATAAGTAGATCAAACGATGATCTGTATATAAGTTAAATATATGTTATATTATTATAGACCTCGATTTACCAAAGCCAGGGTTGAGATATTTTTAATACAGTAGTGTATATTTCAGTAATTGTATTATTAAATGCGTATTTTTTAACCAGAATATCAGTTTGGAGATTAATTTCATCCAGGTGAAACTCGATAGATATTCCATTACGTAAATTACGAAACCTGTGAAAAGGAAAAACAAGAATTGATAGTTCACCACTAAATCAGGGATCTGGTGATCATGTCCTAGCATTTTGTAATAGTGTCACCCACCTGATTATGGCCAAACCTGTTTGACCACCCCCACGTCCCTGAGTCTACCTTGCCTTATGGTTTATATACCTACATGGGGCTCCTATGTGAAGGTATATGTATGTCTCTCCCTGGGGACACACCCTGAGTTTCTCCAAGGAGAAGGGACCTCAACACACTATTCTATCATCACCCTCACAAACATTTCGTAAAAAAGTGACTCAACTCCTAATTGTATTTTGTATTTTGTGTATTATCGGAAACTGTATGTGCTGATCACACCAAAATTTAAAAATATATATATATTATCATATTACTTACCCATTAAACTCAAAAAACTTTGATTACAGTTCCCCTTAGATGTTATGGATTGTGTTCATGAAACGATGTTCTGAAATGTTCTTTCTTGTGTTATAGATTAGTGATATTACTGTGAATGAGTTCGTAGAGCACTAAGAATAACTTCAAAGTCAAATGAGAATGACTTGGAAGTTAATTGGGAATGACTTCGATGGTAACTGAGCTGAGCTCGAAGTTAGCTGAGAATGACTTCGAAAGTTGACTGAGAACGTCTTAGAAGCTCTCTTCACCATCCTAGTGACTCCGATCTTACCATCAAGTGTCGTGTAGAGTCCATCGTTCCCTGTGAAGCGGCTGCACAGGATAATAGTGATTGCAACTGCCCCCATGAAGAGTATGATTGCAATTCTTCTCCACCTCATCTACAGAAAACAGCAACAAAGTCACTGTTAAGTTGTAACCTCATCTTTATTCACCCTGTTAAGTTCCTGTTAATATTAACAGGTTAATTGACTGTTAGGGTCGACCGTGACTTTTACTCTGTCTTAAGTAATTAATTGTTTTAGTTCCAACTTTGATATTATCACAACATTAGAATTTAAGATAAATTTTTTAGATTTTTAAAATCTATAAACATATATATATATATATATATATATATATATATATATATATATATATATATATATATATATATATATATATATATATATATATATATATATATATATATATATATATATACGCCACATGAACGCATGTTCATGTTAGAACGTGCGTTCTAAAATTTCGATTTGACTTTGACTAAATTTGTCTACCACACACATATATTACCTCCATTGCAGCTACCACAATGCTTACCTCTACCACAACAACCACAATTCCTACCACCACCAGCACGCTCGATTGTCGTAGAGACACTACTCTCATCGAATGACAGGTTGATATAATCTTTACCTAACTGATAGCACAAAGATAACACGTGATATGTGTTCTCAATGCTATTTTTTATCCATTTGTCAGAGATATTCCCGCGCGGGCCTTATCTTCCGATGATTTCGGGGCTTAGCGTCCCTGCGGCCCGGTCCTCGACCAGGCCTCAAGGCGATGTGCCAATCATTTCATTAATACTTCAGTGGTGAAGGAGCTTTTACAACTCGTATGTATATATACCAATCATATATACTGATATATGTATGTCTTGCAAGATTTGAGATGCAGTTTACAGCGACCAATAGTGAAAATCCTTGCCCAATCGTGTCAGTCACTATAAGTGCAATGTAAGGTATTGGGATGGTATCTAATGTCTGGTTCATTTACCTTCGAGATTTTGACTATCTATTGGGAAAGAGTAATGCTAAAGTCTTGGCCAAAATTAATGACAGAAATATAATTTAATCAGATGTAATTACATATAGTAATAAAATTATTAATAAAATTACAGGTTTGTTTAAAAATCGATAAATTTTGTTTAGTAAAATAACTTTAAATATGTTGAATAAGGGTTATCAGTTCTCACGCCTCTAATTGTGTTCCTAATCAGTCATTGTATTCCATTCGTATCAAATTGACTCACAGAGGTTTGCTTTAATTATTTAATTATCTGTCTGCATTATTTAAAAAAAAAGATATATTGAATAAATTCTTATATTTGGGTCTTTGGTTTATTACGAAATTTCTTCTGATTCTTCGTTTCATTTTTATCTCTGTCTTATCTTTTGTCTATGTTTTCTGTCTAGTTGGGGGCTAATGGCTTCGTCTCCCCCAAGTCCTTGTTAACACACGACCAAACTACGACGTTGCTACAACATTCGAACAAGTTTTACCACCTAACAAGTTGTAACAACTAATATACAAAGTTGTAACAAGGCCCTAATACGTCATTAAAACGTTATAACAAGATGTAACAACTTTATTACAACTTGTAACAAGGGAATCATAGGGAATGTTAAGTTGTGTGTTTACAGGTCAATGACCTTTAATGAAACAAATCACTAACTACTGATTTGTATTTCCTTTTGGTTATCTATGCATATATATATATATATATATATATATATATATATATATATATATATATATATATATATATATATATATATATATATATATATATATAGACAGAGGGCAGACGCCTATGGCTATCCTCTCTAAAATTTGAAGGGGGAAGGGTCTGAGGTATGGGACATAGTCTGGATTGGGGGTAGGCCTAAGTTACATAATTTATGAAATACTAATAACTATCCACAAATCCATGCAATTTCCATGGAGTTACGTTTGAAATCTGGTTTGTGGTTAATGTAGAGTTGCCCAATGAAGGGAAAAAATTAAATAGAATAGAGAAAGCAAAGCATTTGAGGCTTATCCATTTTCTTCAATGTTTCTTGAGAGGAAAAGCAGTTTGGAAAGGTGTGGAGGGAGGGAAGTGAGGAAGAGTGGGGGGAGACAGAGATAGCTAGATAGCTCCCTGTCTCTGTCTAACTCTACATTTGACGAGGTAGAATCATCCTCATGGATATAGAATCAACCCTACGACACTTCCCATACAATCACCAGTCATCCTGCAAAGTTTTGTTAAGAAACCCCTCAAACAACTAATGCCCCTTACTTTGAACAAACAATTAAACATTCTCTAATATAAATATAGATAAAACTATCTCTATATCTTTTATTCTCGAGTAAGTGGAGAGGAAAAAGCGATCAGACGATATCACTGGAAAAAAAGCCAGTGTGATATATAACCGGAAAGTCTTGGGAGTTTTCTCTCAACTTTAGAATGATTAAAAATTATCGTCCTCCACTTTGGGACAAATGGGTCGCTCCTCGCATTTGTATGCCAGCATTATCTCTCCTGCTGTCCACTTACTGTTTTTTTTCTCTCTCGCTCCATTTAGAGACATGGAGGGAAAGTCTATTTCAGTGAACACTGTCTAGGACCATCAAAGAGAGAGAGACAGAGAGAGAGAGAGAGAGAGAGATAGTCAGACAGACTAACTTCTCTGCCTCACTACACTATATAAAGATATTACTGCTGGTACAAAAATAACCACAATGCAGTTCCATGGTTCAAGAGAGAGCACAAAGCAAGGTGATATTTAAATCATGTTCTACTTTTAGGCTTTCCAAGGCGTCCAAAAGTGGAAATGAAGAAGCTCCTTGCTCTTGGTCAGACCCTGAAAACCTTTTTTTGACTCTCGTGTCTAAAATATTTCGTAAGAAGAGAAGCTTTTGACCTCTGACTCTTTGAGCTCTGTGGGGTCACAACTTGACCCTGTACCTCCTGCAGAATGGGGGGGGGGACAATGTGCCCTGGGCCAGAATTCAGCCACTATTTACGAAACCTGTACATCTTACACTCAATTTGTTGACATATTGAGTTTATGAGCAGCGAAACACTACAACATTATGTATAATAACAACAATTGGGTTATGACACACACAGAAATCACAATAGTTTGATATATCAAATGAACAAATTCACAAGAGCCGTGATGAGGGTTCGATGATTAATAACACACCAGGTTACAATTCTTTTTACCATGTTGTGGCGCAGCCGACTAAGACGCATCTGGGATCATCCCGAACGTAGGTTCGAATCCTCATCACGGCCCTTGTGGATTTGCTCATTGGTTTGTGAAGTTTTCAAACTCATAAACGTGTTAAATAAATGTTGACAAATGTTAAAATGTTTAAGAAAAATGTATAAGACATTAACAAGTAAATATTCTTAATTAACTAAAGATATTACCTTTTAAAATTAAATTAAATTAAATTTTAATTAAATTTAAATTAATTTAAATTAAAATTAAATTAAAGATATATCTTTTCTCTTCACTTACGTGAAAAATATCTAATGCTAATTCTTTTTTATAATTAATTCATTGATTTTTTAAATTAATTAATAAATTGATGCCTCAACTCGAGTCTAATGTTAATACTTTCTTTCCGACAGTGAAAGCAGCGAAGAACATTCGAGGACAGTGAAAGCAATGAAGAACAGCCGAGGATAGTGAAAGCAGTGACCACGTCAAGGAAGTAACGACAGTGACAGGATTACGTCACTTAACTACAGTGCCAATGATATCAGTGACAATTATGATATCATTGAAATAGCGACAGTGACGGTGATGACATCATGGAAGTAACCACAGTGACTAATTCACAGTAATCTCGTAACGGTGACAACGGTACAGTGAAGACTTTGATACGCTGAAGATCAGGATGCATAGAAGCTCAGTAGGATACAGTGAATATAATAGCACAATGAAAGCACAGTTTAGTGAAGCTGGTGATACAATGAAAGCTCAGTGCAATGAAACTGGTTGTACAATAGAAGCAAGTGATCAAACAGAGGCTATGGTACAATGAAAGCAATTACAATGATACAATTAAGGTACATTACATCAAGATGGCACAATGAAAACATTGGTGGTCAACTTAATTCGAAAATGTACAATGAAACCATTAATTTAACAAATTACAGTCGTACAATGAACAAGTGTGTTCACGAAAATCATATCCTAACTCCCAATCAAATTATTAACACAGCATAGGACAGTATAATCTTGAGGTTATCTTGAGATGATTTCGGGGCTTTAGTGTCCCCGCGGCCCGGTCCTCGACCAGGCCTCCACCCCCAGGAAGCAGCCCGTGACAGCTGACTAACACCCAGGTACCTATTTACTGCTAGGTAACAGGGGCATTCAGGGTGAAAGAAACTTTGCCCATTTGTTTCTGCCTCGTGCGGGAATCGAACCCGCGCCACAGAATTACGAGTCCTGCGCACTATCCACCAGGCTACGAGGCCCCTATAAGCAACATGTAGTTACACTACGAACTATGTAAACAACTAATTATGGTGATTAGACTGTCCTCGTTCTTCGACCTGGGTGAAACTATTGAAACCTTACCATGATATATATATATGGCTCATAAACCATCTTTTTCTTTACTTTCCGAAAATAATATTTTTCAAAATGTAAATCATCTGTGGGCAAATAAAAAAATGCTGCTTCTGAGTTATGTTAATTAAATTTGGAATTTAAACTTCAATAATATATGAAACTAGCACACATATATATATATATTTTTAAAGTGGTTTAAGAGTAATATCATAATATTTTAATCTGAAACAATATTAATTTTTTTAGGATTTCTAATAAGAAATATCTTAACATCTCAAACTTACATATTATTTATTTAAAAATATATATAATGAGATATATCTTAACATCTCAATCTTACCTAACATATATTTAAGAAAAAATATATTGATATATGTTTTATAATCTCAAATTTACACAATATTAAAAAGAGTTAATGATCTCTGATGAATTCAATATCATATTGAATGCAGTAAAGCAGATAGTTTGGTACTTAATGTGGAATACATTAAATTTAGTGTTTAAAAATAACGCAATGGTTCCATCAAATGAAAGAAGTGGATCCACAAGATGAAATCATTAGAGCCATGAGAAGAAAGCAGTCGTATCATACAACGAAAGAAGTAGAACCATGACATGAGTATAGCAGTAAAGGAAGCCATATATGTAGAAAATGAAAGCTGCAGTGTCGTAAATTCGGTTATGACAATGAATGAAAAAAGAATGAAAAAAGACCACGAAGGAAGGAAGCCCTTCCCTGATTCCTAATGAGAAAAATATTTTACCATAAAATCTTTTTCGGTGAATGTAGTATATATATATTGCAAAAAATGAATTCATTTCAAAGAATGAACCATTAAGAATGAAGGCATGAATCCTCTTTGTATCACCATATTGACAAAAACAATACCTCGGTGAATGTGAATGCAGTGAATGAAGTGCTTCGGAGAAAGCAATAGCACATTGAATGTTGTGATACAGTGAAAGATGGTGGAACAGTGAAACCCAAAGTACAGAGAAGTCAGGGGGTACAATTAAGGTGTTTGTTAGTGAAAGAAGTGGAATAATGAATGCTCTAATAGTTCCGACACTAGTCTACTGAAAGCAGTGATTCAATGAAAGCAGCGAGATACATTTTATTAAGGAGCAAGATAGCAATGGGAGTATTGCAGTGAAAGAAGTGGTAGAATGAAGGCAGTGATGCTTTGAATTCAGTGTTACAGTGAAAGCAGTGATTCTTTGCACTCGGTGTTACAGTGAAGGCAGTGGTACAGTGAAAACTAACACGAACTTCATGAAACCGCCCTTACTGAGAATTGCATTACTCCTGTCAGTGTCTCACTCTATGTTACGGTGAAATATATGTTTGACGTCACTGTTAATACGTACTGTGTACAGTGAAGGACCTGTAGAACACCTTAATTAACGAAATAATGCAAAATCTTTCGTTGCAAATTGCAAACACTCAACACTATTCAAGATATTCTAACCACTGCTTTTCGTGATTAGCGTAATAGCTTTCGCGTACCATGGAGTGAAAGTGTGGAGTGAATTGAGTGAAACGTTCTGGGAGTGAAAGCCTGAAACATCGTTATCAGCTGTGGGCCAATAGGATAACAGCATTGCCATGACGTCATTCGTAACAGCGGCTGCTTCGCCAATGAGGATTCTCTACGTATCTTCAGTTTTTATTTCCTTCCTACGTTCAGGTGAGCTAAAATGTTTGTAATGTAATTTAAAGTCTTACATTTACACTTTTAATCTGTATGAAAACAAATTCAGACTTTTATTCAGTGAGGGTTTTTCCTGTTTCAATATCTCCATGAACTCCCTCAAAAGATAACACCATGAAATATCTTGATGCAATATGTTATGATGTTTCAGAATAAGATATCATGAAAGAGATGTTTCAGGATAACAGCTCCATCATTAGTACTTGGAGTGACTGGAAAAAGTTATCTAGAGTTTAAAATCTAGATTCTCTAATCATTTCTGAACATCAAAGTACACCTTCTTCTATCTTCTATCTAGACTTCACCATTAATGTTTCATTGCATCGAATGGTGATTCACGAAAGCCTAACTGTTGAGCAATGCAATTAAGGTATATTAAATCAAATTGGCACAATGAAATCAGTGGTCAAATCACTGTTGACTTGTTCTGTATAAAGCCACTTAAATTTTAATGTACAAATCCACAAGGGCCGTGACGAGGATTCGAACCTACGTCCGAGAGCATCCCAGACGCTGGCTTAATTGTAATTTGAGTGTAGTGTTATTTAAATTTCATTTCAAAGTTACTTAAATTTCAAGGGAGCCGGTCGGCCGAGCGGACAGCACGCGGGACTTGTGATCCTGTGGTCCTGGGTCAATCCCAGGCGCCGGCGAGAAACAATGGGCAGAGTTTCTTTCACCCTACGCCCCTGTTATCTAGCCGTAAAATAGGTACCTGGGTGTTAGTCAGCTGTCATGGGCTGCTTCCTGGGGGTGGAGGCCTGGTCGCGGACCGGGCCGCGGGGACACTAAAAGCCCCGAAATCATCTCAAGATAACCTCAAGATAACCTCACCCATATACTTATTCAGTCTATTTTTGAAAAGCATTAATTTATTTGTCTCAATAATGCTAGCGAGCAAACCTATTCCAGTCAGTTACTTCTCTACTTCTAAGATAGTACTGCCCTATTTCCTTAGGGTCGTAGTTAGGGAGGGTCGTTTGAGCCCCAGTTTTTGACTGTTCGCCCCTGTTCACCCAGCTGTAATTGGGTACCTGGTTGTTAAGAGATTGTGAGATTGTGTTCCAAAGAGATTGTGAGATTGTGTTCCAGTAAAACTGATGAGGGAGATTTACTCTGAGCTATGGGAAGGGAAATGCTTTAAATCTGCTAGCAGGAGTCAGCAGTCGTCTGCTCCTGTACCCACCTGTGTAAAGAAAATATATTTATTATATATGAAATTCTCTTGTTAGAGAACAAATTCTGCTATTTTGTAGTATAATAGTCTTCGTTTGCGACGAATAACTGAGAGTCCGGGTTCGACTCCCAGGTGGAACGAAAATAATTACGAATGTAGGCGAGGAGTCACAATAACGTGGCTGAAGTATGTTGACCAGACCACACACTAGAAAGTGAAGGGACGACGACGTTTCGGTCCGTCCTGGACCATTCTCAAGTCGATTGGGAACTTGAGAATGGTCCAGGACGGACCGAAACGTCGTCGTCCCGTCACTTTCTAGTGTGTGATTTACTCAACATAATTACTAATGTTTCCTTCTACCTCATGCCTCTGTTTACCCAGTGACCTACACAGCTGTTGTGGGCTGCACCATGGCGAGGGCTAATCGTTAACTTAGATGGAACCCCATAAGCCTAACAGGTTTCCTCGACAACTCTAACAAGCTTCTTCGATTAGTCTAATTGGCTCTCTGAGAATGGAAACCATATTAAATTACTTCTTCCAAGCGTAAATAATTCCCCTATTTTGGCCCGGAAATTTGGACTTTCTAGACTATTATTTGTGAAATTGGTAATTTGTAATTTTTTTTAATAGATAACAATTATTTTGTAACTATTCGGCTTTTATTTGTTAACTAATTGGCTAAAATTTTGTAACTATATGCTATTATTTTTTTTTAACTAGTTGCCAATTATTTTGTAACTAGCTGGCTATTATTATGTCATTAATTGACTATTAATATTTTTTAACTAGTTAGCTATTATTTTTAACATTATTATTTTTATACTTGTTAACTATTATTTTGTAACTAGCCAATTTTTTCTGTCTCGATTTATATGCTGTCCAACTACTTGGACTTCCTGCCATTGGACTTTTTGCTATTAGACTTTTTGATATAGGACTTTTTGCTATTGGACTTTATGATATAGGAGTTTTTGCTATTGGACTTTTTGCTTTTGGACTTTTTGCTACTGGACTTTTTGCTTTTGGACTTTTTGCTATTGGACTTCCTGCCATTGGACCTGTTGCTATTGGATTTCTGTTCTTGCTGCACATTAACGACCCGTCTTGATCTCACTGAATCATACGATATCAGCATTCTTCATATCACCTAATATTGCAATTAAAATCTTGCGCAATCTTACACTATCTGTGTCCAGGACCCAGCTAGATCTTGCATATCATTAAGATATCATACTGTGCTGTATCTTTTGTAATTTTACGATATCAGATTTCGTATGTTCCTAGTACTGTTGGATCTCACGGAATTTTTTACGATATCAATATTCGTTTAATTGCGGTCGTATGTAATCTTGCGCTATCTTATATCATTATCTTGCGTAATCTTATATCATTAGATCACTGATGGAGGGAGCCGGTCGGCCGAGTGGACAGCACGCTGGACTTGTGATCCTGTGGTCCTGGGTTCAATCCCAGGCGCCGGCGAGAAACAATGGGCAGAGTTTCTTTCACCCTATGCCCCTGTTACCTAGCAGTAAAATAGGTACCTGGGTGTTAGTCAGCTGTCACGGGCTGCTTCCTGGGGGTGGAGGCCTAGTCGAGGACCGGACCGCGGGGACACTAAAAAAGCCCCGAAATCATCTCAAGATAACCTCTAGATGGATCGTGCGTATAATTACGATATTAACGAAATGGTTAACGATTCTGCGCTTGCAATTTCACTAATTTCATCCTAATTACTCGCCTGGTTAACTTCTGCCCAATAGTGCTGTTGAAGCCGTTCGGTTACCTGCGTCTCGAAGGTGAAATCCAAATTCAATTTGTTCGAATTTGATTCCGGAAGAAATATTTTTGGATGTTTTATTGTTGAATTCAATCACCCAACCAGAGTTCGAATCCCCGTAGCCTGGGACCACCCCCTGGCGTACAGTATTCTTAATATACGTTCCAGTCTTATACCAATAACGTAATAATTGTCTACTAATTACCGGGTTAACTACCCAATAATGCGCAACTCAGACATTTCATTATAATTTCAATTATTAATTACCTAAGTAGATGCCGCAGTGCTTAAACGACTTTTATGATTTCCTATTATGTGGAATTTATGTATTTATTATATATATGTAAAATTGAATTCGCAAATGCAATGCTTTGAGGTTTAAGAGAGACGACAGGGATTCAAATCACTTGAATTTTAGATTTTCGCGAACTACTGGCACGGAATGGTTAGTAAAAGTCTTCAGAATAATAAGTTAGAGGGTTTCAGACTATCCACCCTGTTGTGGGTCCGTGGAATAAGTATTATACACATGTGTATAACCGGTATACATACTATATATACATGTATAGATATATACATAGCAATTATGCATTTATCTTCACACACACACACACACACACACACACACACACACACACACACACACACACACACACACACACACACACATTGACAGGGGCTATCCTGGGCAGGGCGAGACAGCTAGGCGCGTCTCCTTGCACCCGTTGCCTCTGTTCACCTAGCAGTAATTAGGAACTTGGTTGTTAGTCGACTGTTGTTGGTCGCTTTCTGAGGAATGGTCAAATACCGTTCATATTCGAGAGATCTTCAAATTTCCCACAAAACATGGAACCTACCTACCTACACAGTGAATATAAAAACTGCCTTTAGTGGTTGATATCAGCAATAATTCGTACCAAACAGCTGGGAAAAGCAAGGCAATAATTCCTTATATGAGAGTAATAACCCAACATTACAGGTCTGCTTGACAGCTGTGTACTGCAATATGCCAACACCCACAAGCTGTTCGGTCCGAGATGGTAGCCGTGTTCAGGCATAACAAGTGAGGTGACTGGTTGTAAAACCCAGCGGAAGTATGTGTAAGAGTGCTATCAAGGGGCGAGACTGAGTTGAAAGATAAGAAAGTTGATAAGATAGGATAAGATAAGATAAGATAAGATAAGAGTTGAAAGACTTAAGGAAAGTCCTGGAGTGCTTCTGTTGCCTCCTGCAGAAGTGATGTTATTCCACAACCTGATAGAAGGACCTAAAGGAAGGACTATTTCACCACTGACAGGGGCTACTAGGAAGACTGTTCTCTACCGTTGACAGGGGCTACTAGGAAGACTGTTCTCTACCACTGACAGGGGCTACCAGGAAGACTGTTCTCTACCACTGACAGGGGCTACTAGGAAGACTGTTCTCTACCGCTGACAGGGGCTACTAGGAATACTGTTCTCTACCACTGACAGGGGCTACTAGGAAGACTGTTCTCTACCGCTGACAGGGGCTACTAGGAAGACTGTTCTCTACCGCTGACAGGGGCTACTAGAAATACTGTTCTCTACCACTGACAGGGGCTACTAGGAAGACTGATCTCTACCGCTGACAGGGGCTACTAGGAAGACTGTTCTCTACCACTGACAGGGGCTACTAGGAAGACTGTTCTCTACCACTGACAGGGGCTACTAGGAAGACTGTTCTCTACCACTGACAGGGGCTACTAGGAAGACTGTTCTCTACCACTGA
>NC_091210.1:19867838-19875338 GCF_040958095.1 Procambarus clarkii | reverse complement strand
GGTTGATATAGGTGGTATTTTATGAGTAATGGTTGATATAGGTGGTATTTTATGAGTAATGGTTGATATAGGGTCGTATTTTATGAGTAATGGTTGATATAGGGTCATATTTTATGAGTAATGGTTGATATAGGGTCATATTTTATGAGTAATGGTTGATATAGGTGGTATTTTATGAGTAATGGTTGATATAGGGTCGTATTTTATGAGTAATGGTTGATATAGGGTCATATTTTATGAGTAATGGTTGATATAGGGTCGTATTTTATGAGTAATAGTTGATATAGGGTCGTATTTTATGAGTAATAGTTGATATAGGGTCATATTTTATGAGTAATAGTTGATATAGGGTCATATTTTATGAGTAATAGTTGATATAGGGTCATATTTTATGAGTAATAGTTGATATAGGGTCATATTTTATGAGTAATAGTTGATATAGGGTCGTATTTTATGAGTAATAGTTGATATAGGGTCGTATTTTATGAGTAATAGTTGATATAGGGTCATATTTTATGAGTAATAGTTGATATAGGGTCGTGATTCATGAGTAATGATGAGTACGGAACCTAACCAATGAACCTGTAGCTGGTATAACCAACGAACCTGTAGCTGGTATAACCAATGAACCTGTAGCTGGTATAACCAATGAACCTGTAGCTGGTATAACCAATGAACCTGTAGCTGGTATAACCAATGAACCTGTAGCTGGTATAACCAATGAACCTGTAGCTGGTATAACCAATGAACCTGTAGCTGGTATAACCAATGAACCTGTAGCTGGTATAACCAATGAACCTGTAGCTGGTATAACCAATGAACCTGTAGCTGGTATAACCAATGAACCTGTAGCTGGTATAACCAAGAAACTCGAGGAATTAGCAGAAGTTCTCTCTCTCCGTCGACAGTTTACACTAAATATTAACACAAATAATAACACTGAAAAAATGGGTGGAGATTCTTTACCCTCGACCACAATGTAAACAAACTGATGCCATATGTAGCAAGGTAGGTAAGTACACAAAGGGACTCGCGTGCACGCACTCACACTCACTACATGCACTCAAACACACATACACATTTTGTTTTCATCTGAATGTATTGAGTATTGGGACAATATAAGATAAAATAGGAAACAGAACCAATTTCTTTTTTCCAGTAGAAAAAGTGTACATTGACGACAATTTTAAACAGATGACAATCGAAATTCTCTGGAGTGGAAGAACCCATTGACTGGAAACGCAAAGGCGGATTGGCTGGATAGAGGATTGGAACCTATAATCCACATGATCTATTTCAGAAGATTCAGAGATTGGGGCAACGTTAGCTTTGAGCTTAGCCTCAACTTGGTTTAACAAGGTTTACCTAGCTTTAAATACGTTCAGCAATAATTAACAAAAGTTAATGTTAATGTCTCTTTGGCAATCTAGCAATTTGCAGCATGTCCCTTCTTATGTCTCCTAGTTTATTGTCTTTAAAGAAAGATTAGAACCTAAGGAGAATGCTATATCTTCTACAACAATTAATAATTAATTAATATGTCCCAACACGTCTTTAAAGAAAGATTAGAACCTAAGGAGAATGCTATATCTTCTACAACAATTAAAGACGTGTTGGGACATATTTACAAATATAATTACGTCTAAACGAACTACAAATTACATATTATTCTTTTAGGTAATTTGCAAGTAATGTTTGTCAAAGTAATTTCGTCGGTAATTTAGTGTATCCTTAGAGTCATATTCTTGTATATTGGTCTATATATTTGATATATCATTAACCCCTAGTTTACCCAGAGCGGGACAGATATATTTAAACACATTTCCTTTCACCTAATACCTCTGTTCACCTAGCAGTAGGTAGTTACTCAAGAGTTAGTCAGCTTGTTACGGGGTCGCATCTTGAGTGGAGTTAGTAATTCAACCTTGTGGCAGACGGTGGAGATATATGCCTAACGTGTATATATACACTACGGCTTCCTGTCCCCTGAGACAATGAATTATTATAATTATAGAATATTGAGAACTGGTTTCATTCAATATCTATGGTATTATGCTCTGTGGCTCAGGGAGGCGGGGCTTTGCTGTACCTTTGAACTTTCTTTTGCTGTATCTTTTCCCATGATGGCACTCCAATATTTGTCTGTTCCTCATTTAGCTTTATCTCCTGTCTCGGCACAGGGAGCTAGTTCCAGCTTAGTCGTAAGCACCCCTTGGAGGCTTGGAGAGAGAGAGAGAGAGAGAGAGAGAGAGAGAGAGAGAGAGAGAGAGAGAAAGAGAGAGAGAGAGAGAGAGAGAGAGAGAGAGAGAGAGAGAGAGAGAGAGAGAAGGAAAGCGATATAGATAACTCATAACTCAGAGATAACTCATCATTATTGCTATATTATAAGGACTACAAGTTGCCATTAGCCAACCGGCTATTGTGTCTAGTGATCAGGCCAGATGTGGTACTAGCAGGCCGGCTATTGTGTCTAGTGATCAGGCCAGACGTGGTACAAGCAGGCCGGCTATTGTGTCTAGTGATCAGGCCAGATGTGGTACTAGCAGACCGGCTATTGTCTCTAGTGATCAGGCTAGATGTGGTACTAGCAGACCGGCTATTGTGTCTAGTGATCAGGCCAGATGTGGTACAAGCAGGCCGGCTATTGTCTCTAGTGATCAGGCCAGATGTGGTACTAGCAGGCCGGCTATTGTGTCTAGTGATCAGGCCAGATGTGGTACTAGCAGACCGGCTATTGTCTCTAGTGATCAGGCTAGATGTGGTACTAGCAGGCCGGCTATTGTGTCTAGTGATCAGGCCAGATGTGGTACAAGCAGGCCGGCTATTGTGTCTAGTGATCAGGCCAGATGTGGTACTAGCAGGCCGGCTATTGTGTCTAGTGATCAGGCCAGATGTGGTACTAGCAGGCCGGCTATTGTGTCTAGTGATCATGCCAGATGTGGTACAAGCAGGCCGGCTATTGTCTCTAGTGATCAGGCTAGACGTGGTACTAGCAGGCCGGCTATTCCCTCTGCTCTTCGCTCTCCCCTGAATTATTCGATCTAATTTACTGTCTGAATAATGACGTTAATCACAGTCACTTTATAAGGCATGCTATCAGCATATATACTCGTGAAAGTGCGCACGCACGCACGCACCGTACACGCACACAACATGCACAATGACGAATGGATAGCAATCTAACTAAACCTAGAATACTCGAACTAACCCTAAGTTGATAACCTAACCTAAACCTAACTTAACCTTACCTAACTTAACCTTACCTAACTTAACCTTACCTAACTTAACCTTACCTAACTTAAACGAGTCTAACCTACCATATCCTAACCCATTCTAACCCAGCCTAACCATATACAAACAAACGCAACAATAATTTAACTTAAACCAAACTAACCTAACTCAAGCTAACCCAGCCTAACCTAACCTATCCTAACCCAAGCAAACTTGAACCATCCTAAACTAGTGATACATATACCTCATAACTAAGTGAAACAAACTGGGAGTGAAATGCTTTGGAAAGTCTTGATCCTAATCCACAGGTTCGTGTATGATAGATAAGATATCAGTTCAGTGAGAATAATCACCTTTTGCAATAAGGACAGTTATTCTACCCAATATATAATGTTTATCTGGGATTGCAAGAGGGACCTGAGCAACTTAGAGAGCTATTTTGACCAGACCACACACTAGAAATTGAAGGGACAACGACGTTTCGGTCCGTCCTGGACCATTCTCAAGTCGATTGTGTTCGACAATCGACTTGAGAATGGTCCAGGACGGACCGAAACGTCGTCGTCCCTTCAATTTCTAGTGTGTGTGGTCTGGTCAACATACTTCAGCCACGTTATTGTGACTCCTCGCCTGCACTTAGAGAGCTATTGACTGGTCCTGCCATCAGTGGAAGACAATTTCCTCTTCGACATTATATTGTACTGTCATCATTAGCGTTGCATTCAACACAACATTCAATGTTGGTGGTGTAAGGGTGGTTCCTCTTGTCAAGTGTGTGTTGGTGTAGTTGGGATGTGATGTGTCGGGTATTGGGTGTGGTAGAGTGGGTTAAATGGGTGGGATATTGGGTGTGGTCTTGGGTTTTACGTGTAGGGTTCATTGCCAGATGTGTTAGGTTTGAAGTGATGAGTACAGCTGGATGTGTTCCAAATTGGGTGTTGAGTGTGGCATGTCGACAATCATTACAGGAAAAACAGAAACCCAAAACTAGATAATAACTTTTTCGTCTGTTTCCGACACTGGATGAGTCTTCATCGAGTAGCAATGGTTAATGCTGTTGATTTATGGTAATTTTAAGACAGCATTAATGGGGAGCATCAACGCTATCTTGTCTGATCTGTTGAGTGATGGCCTTGTATTTTGCAGGTTCACGTTCGATTCCCGATGGTTCAAGTGGCTGTGCACGCTCCATTCTCTGGTTGTCTTATCCCAGCTCTTTGTCCTCATATCCCAGCTCCTTTTCCTCATATCCCAGCTCCTTGTCTTCATATCCCAGCTCCTTGTCCTCATATCCCAGCTCCTTGGCCTCATATCCCTGCTCCTTGGCCTCATATCCCAGCTCCTTGTCCTCATATCCCAGCTCCATGTCCTCATACCCCAGCTCCTTGTCCTCATATCCCAGCTCCTTGGCCTCATATCCCAGCTCGTTGTCCTCATATCCCAGCTCCTTGTCCTCATATCCCAGCTCCTTGTCCTCATATCCAGGCTCATTGTCCTCATATCCCAGTTCCTTGTCCTCATATCCCAGCTCCATGTCCTCATACCCCAGCTCCTTGTCCTCATATCCCAGCTCCTGGTCCTCATATCCCAGCTCGTTGTCCTCATACCCCAGCTCCTTGTCCTCATATCCCAGCTCCATGTCCTCATATCCCAGCTCGTTGTCCTCATATCCCAGCTCCTTGTCCTCATACCCCAGCTCCTTGTCCTCATATACCAGCTCCTTGTCCTCATACCCGTTTTAAGTGGTACAGTCATTTGGCTTAGCGCTCTCCGCTGACAATTAACCTAAATTAAATCTTGTCGTTTGAGAACTCACAAAGGGAAGGCAGTTAAGTTTCCTTGCGATTAAGTAAGTCTCAAGGCATAAGATATTTACTTCCTGCATCCTCTGACTATTCTGTGGCATTCTAACTTCCCAAATGTGTCTATTTATCTATCTGAATGTATATTTAGCAGATGCTTGCTTTTCGTACATTTCCCCCTTGCCATATTATTGCAAGGGGCAATTTGCCACAAACCGCAAAGTATTCAAGCTCTTCATTACGGAATTAACTATATGCATTGAAAAAACCCCGCGACAAATAGTTCCCTTTTGGCAAACATCATCCGACAAAATTCCCCGCACAAAATACAGCATTATAAATCGCGTCGGCGACAAAGTTATGCTAGCAAATGGACAAGAAATTGTCATCGGTATCCCATCCAAGGCATTTAAATGCGCTTCAGTCGGGGCCTTTGTGTGTTTGATGGCCTTACGATGCCTTTAGCCATTTTGTCTCGTTGTCATCGCATGTTTGACGCACATGAGCGTCACATCAGACGTAGATTAGTGGAAATTGATGCATGTTGTTGTATGTCGGTGTGCGTTAGGGGGATACGGTGAGGGGGTGAGAGAGAGAGAGATAGAGAGAGAGAGAGAGATAGAGAGGGGTTAGAGGACCTTTGGATGGATTTCCTTGTTGTGCTTCTCTAGGCGGTGCTCAAGGGCTGTTTTCAGGGGGATCTTCCTAGTAAGGAGGAGAAATATTATTCTTCACACAATAGCTTGGGCATCTTGGAGAAAATTGTCGTCATAAAGCCAGGCTCAATATGTTGGTAACCTTTGTGTGGTGGTGTGTGGTGGTGTGTGGGGGTGTGTGGGTGTGTGTTGGGGTGTGTGTGGGGGTGTGTGGTGGTGTGTGTTGGTGTGTGGTGGTGTGTGGGGGTGTGTGGTGGTGTGTGGGGGTGTGTGGGTGTGTGTTGGGGTGTGTGTGGGGGTGTGTGGTGATGTGTGGTGGTGTGTGGGGGTGTGTGGTGGTGTGTGGTGGTGTGTGGGGGTGTGTGGTGGTGTGTGGGTGTGTGTTGGGGTGTGGGGGGTGTGTGGTGGTGTGTGGTGGTGTGTGGGGGTGTGTGGGTGTGTGTTGGGGTGTGTGTGGGGGTGTGTGGTGGTGTGTGTTGGTGTGTGGTGGTGTGTGGGGGTGTGTGGTGGTGTGTGGGGGTGTGTGGGTGTGTGTTGGGGTGTGTGTGGGGGTGTGTGGTGATGTGTGGTGGTGTGTGGGGGTGTGGGGGGTGTGTGGTGGTGTGTGGTGGTGTGTGGTGGTGTGGGGGTGTGTGGTGGTGTGTGGTGGTGTGTGGTGGTGTGTGGTGGTGTGTGGTGGTGTGTGGGTGTGTGTTGGGGTGTGGGGGTGTGTGGTGGTGTGTGGTGGTGTGGGGGTGTGTGTTGGGGTGTGGTGGTGTGTGGGGGTGTGTGGTGGTGTGTGGGGGTGTGTGGGTGTGTGTTGGGGTGTGTGTGGGGGTGTGTGGGGGTGTGTGGTGATGTGTGGTGGTGTGTGGTGGTGTGTGGGGGTGTGTGGTGGTGTGTGGGGGTGTGTGGGTGTGTGTTGGGGTGTGTGGGGGTGTGTGGTGATGTGTGGTGGTGTGTGGGGGTGTGTGGTGGTGTGGGGGTGTGTGGTGGTGTGTGGTGGTGTGTGGGGGTGTGTGGGTGTGTGTGGGTGTGTGTTGGGGTGTGTGGGGGTGTGTGGTGATGTGTGGTGGTGTGTGGGGGTGTGTGGTGATGTGTGGGGGTGTGTGGGGGTGTGTGGTGGTGTGTGGTGGTGTGTGGTGGTGTGTGGGGGTGTGTGGGGGTGTGTGGGTGTGTGGTGGGGTGTGTGGGGGTGTGTGGTGATGTGTGGTGGTGTGTGGGGGTGTGTGGTGGTGTGTGGGGGTGTGTGGTGGTGTGGGGGTGTGTGGTGGTGTGTGGTGGTGTGTGGTGGTGTGTGGGGGTGTGTGGGTGTGTGTTGGGGTGTGTGGGGGTGTGTGGTGATGTGTGGTGGTGTGTGGGGGTGTGTGGTGGTGTGTGGGGGTGTGTGGGTGTGTGTTGGGGTGTGTGTGGGGGTGTGTGGGGGTGTGTGGGTGGTGTGTGGTGGTGTGGTGGTGTGTGGTGGTGTGTGGTGGTGTGTGGGGGTGTGTGGTGATGTGTGGGGGTGTGTGGGGGTGTGTGGTGGTGTGTGGTGGTGTGTGGTGGTGTGTGGGGGTGTGTGGGGGTGTGTGGGTGTGTGGTGGTGTGTGGGGGTGTGTGGTGGTGTGTGGGGGTGTGTGGTGGTGTGTGGGGGTGTGTGGGGGGTGTGTGTGGGTGTGTGGTGGTGTGTGGGGGTGTGTGGGGGTGTGTGGGTGTGTGGTGGTGTGTGGTGGTGTGTGGGGGTGTGTGGTGGTGTGTGGTGGTGTGTGGTGGTGTGTGGGGGTGTGTGGTGGTGTGTGGGGTGTGTGGTGGTGTGTGGTGGTGTGTGGTGGTGTGTGGTGGTGTGTGGTGGT
>NC_091210.1:19845338-19862838 GCF_040958095.1 Procambarus clarkii | reverse complement strand
TGAACCTCTTGACTGAACTGGACTGGACTAACCAATATATTGGACTGACCATCTGACTTGGCCGGCTAGACTGGTCTTATGGAATGGACCTCAACTTGCATCCATTGTGGCCATATAACTTTAAGATATCACCAGATACCGTGTCGGCAAAGTTTGTGAATTCCATACGATAGCTTCTCCGGCAAGCTATCAAATGGGCCAAATTGTTGGCAAAACTTGACCCCAGGGAAAAACTGTTGACAATAGGAATCAATAGTGAGCCAATGATGGCGCCTTGGGTGTGGATGGTCTAGTGGCTATTTTATTAATATATTGACGGAGGTTTCAACCCTTTTACCCTGTCGTAGTTCAGTCGATTAAGGCAGTGTCTGGGATGCTCCCGGACGCAGGTTCGAATCCTCGTCACGGCCCTTGTGGATTTGTTCATATTGACGGAGGTTTCAACCCCTTTACCCTGTCGTAGCTCAGTCGATTAAGGCAGTGCCTGGGATGCTCCCGGACGCAGGTTCGAATCCTCGTCACGGCCCTTGTGGATTTGTTCATATTGACGGGGGGTTTTGAAACTCTTGAATAAGATTTAGTAACGTGGGGTTCTGGAGTTTTGAGACTCTGAAGCTATTGGGCACATCTCTAAAAGCTCTCCTATTGGTGTTTAGTGGTTGAAATATGAGACATAATAATGGAATTCATTGTTTTAGTCTATGAAGCTTTATGAACCGGGTTTTGTAAATACTTGAAACTCCCTTTTAATGGAGTTTTTAACACGATGGAACACGAATAGTACTCGTTAGAATGGGAACCAGGTTTATTTGAGAGGGGGGGACCTGCTGCATGGGTAACAGCTTCTCCTCCGTATCAACCTACCCAGGCTTTGCACCCTGGGAACCAGGGTGCAAAGAATGGGGACCAGGTTTATTTTGGGGAATGGGAACTAGGTTTATTTTGCTTCGTGGAGAGGGGGGGACCTGCTGCATGGGTAACAGCTTCCATATCTACCTACCCAGGCTTTGCACCCTATCATGACGCAACTCCATAGTCTTTCTAGACTGAATGATGCCTACTACTAGAATGGGAACCTTATTGTTCTCTAGCTTACTAAGGGTTAGAACATAAGGGTTCTTAGCTGCAGTGGTCTATGCAATCAGGTTACACTCGAAAGTTCCCAAGATTAGTTACTGAAGCGTTTGGGCGATATTTCCATTCGGGATAGTAGAATCGAACCAGCATCCCAAGTAATCCCAGACGCACGTCCTAACCCACGACCAACGATATGTTAAAGGTTATACCACCTGGAGTCTGCCGGGGTCTACTAGAATTCTCGAAGAACCAAACTGGTAGCCAGTTCAGATATATCTATAAGAAAATCTGAGTTCGATCCCGCAATCCTGCATTATTGTGATTTCATTGTATATTGTATGCATATCATTTAAATTTTGTTATTTTGCTGTTATTATATATTTGCGTGTAAATACGTTGATAAGACCTATGCATACACGAATATAATTATATAGAAACATATATTCAAACAGATATCTACATGCTTATCTATAATATTCACTATCTCTCCTGGCTGCCAATCTTGCCGAAGGTCGAAACTTGAGTTTAAAGAAGTTTGTCAAGTTTCTTTGAATCAAAAGTTAGTTGTTTTTTCCTAGGATTTCTCTATATTTGCTCCGAACATCTGGAAGCAGTCCCTCGCTTCTTGATATCATACATCTTAACATACATAGTATCATACATAGTAGCATAGATTTGATCATACTTAGTATCATGCATATTTTCATACAATATAAAATTATCATACATAATTACCCATAGGCCGAGTAATCCCCCAAAAATACAAAGTTGCCACAATGATATTTGTGACTTTGAAGCAACGTTGCTGTAACGTAATGTTTTCTCTTGTAACAACGTTGCTGTAACGTAATGTTTTCTCTTGTAACAACGTTGCTGTAACGTAATGTTTTCTCTTGTAACAACGTTGCTGTAACGTAATGTTTTCTCTTGTAACAACGTTGCTGTAACGTAATGTTTTCTCTTGTAACAACGTTGCTACAACGTTATTTTTGTAATGTTGTGAGCTATTTGGGTGCAAGAACTATCGACAGTAGACGAATACTGCTGACTTACATGTAGATAGTTAAATAGAAAAAAAACATAAAACAATCATTAAATGCACGAGTATCCACGATTACCCGCTATCACTCTTCCTATCACCTGCTATCATCTTCCTATCACCCGCTATCATCTCCCCATCACCCGCTATCATCTTCTTTCCCTTCTCTTCTGGACTGGCCCTTCGAAGTATTTGTTTCAGTGTCATTAAAGAATATTTCAAAGAGGGACGAGGACGAAAAACAGTGCCACGTGGCACCAAGAATGCCATATGGCACTGACAGTGGCACAACAGCTGGACAGGATGGCAAGGAGACGCGCCTCCCAAAGACCCAGCAAAAATATGTTAATGAAAGGAAAAAGGAAGAAGTGTTCAGTAGGATATGTTGCAGTAATGACCGGGAGAGAAGGAACTGGGGAACTGGGAGAAGGAACTGGGGAACTGGGAGAAGGAACTGGGGAACTGGGAGAAGGAACTGGGGAACTGAGAGAAGGAACTGGGGAACTGGGAGAAGGAACTGGGGAACTGGGAGAAGGAACTGGGGAACTGGGAGAAGGAACTGGGGAACTGGGAGAAGGAACTGGGGAACTGGGAGAAGGAACTGGGGAACTGGGAGAAGGAACTGGGGAACTGGGAGAAGGAACTGGGGAACTGGGAGAAGGAACTGGGGAACTGGGAGAAGGAACTGGGAGAGGTAAATTCTAGTTCGGTGCTGGGGGAATCAGCGAAGCAGGAGTCAGAGGAAGTGACAGGTAATGGGGGCTGTGAGATGTGCTGGAGAGATGGAGGAAAGTAAAGAGGAAGAGAGAGAGAAAGAGAGAGAAGGAGGGTGGAACGGAATAGGGTCTAATGTCCATTACTTCGTCGGAACAGCCAGAAAGGAAGGCTAGCCTCCAAGTGCACTGATATTAATGTTATTTAAGTCCTCCTTCAATACGAATACTTTTATACCTTCCGGTATTCTCTGGACCTACCTGGTCCTCCTAATGCAAGGTCCGAGAGGTATCATAGACCTTGCTGTGGGTCCCTGTAAACAGCAGTACAGACCTTGCTGTAGGTCCGTGTTAGCAGCAACATAGACCTTGCTGTGGATCTATGAAAGCAGCAACACAGACCTTGCTGTGGATCCATGAAAGCAGCAACACAGACCTTGCTGTGGATCCATGAAAGCAGCAACACAGACCTTGCTGTGGGTCTATGAAAGCAGCAACATAGACCTTGCTGTGAGTCTATGAAAGCAGCAACACAGACCTTGCTGTGGATCCATGAAAGCAGCAACACAGACCTTGCTGTGCATCCATGAAAGCAGCAACACAGACCTTGCTGTGGATTCATGAAAGCAGCACCACAGACCTTGCTGTGGATCTATGAAAGCAGCAACACAGACCTTGCTGTGGATCCATGAAAGCAGCAACACAGACCTTGCTGTGGATCCATGCAAGCAGCAACACAGACCTTGCTGTGGGTCTATGAAAGCAGCAACATAGACCTTGCTGTGAGTCTATGAAAGCAGCAACACAGACCTTGCTGTGGATCCATGAAAGCAGCAACACAGACCTTGCTGTGCATCCATGAAAGCAGCAACACAGACCTTGCTGTGGATTCATGAAAGCAGCATCACAGACCTTGCTGTGAGTCTATGAAAGCAGCAACATAGACCTTGCTGTGGATCCATGAAAGCAGCAACACAGACCTTGCTGTGGGTCTATGAAAGCAGCAACACAGACCTTGCTGTGGATCCATGAAAGCAGCAACACAGACCTTGCTGAGTGTCTGAGTAAAAAGTCTTCAATATAACCACACCTAATCTAAACCAGGAAGAATATCTACACAAAATATTTTCTGAAAAATCCCACACAGTACACCCACATTCAGGTACTACACTTAGTGAACAAAAAACGTAACCAGAAAGTTATTTTACGTTCTTCAGACGTAATAACGTCTCTACGTTCTTTTTATTGCGTCGTGTATCTACAGGGTCGCCTCCACGTCTTTCTCAAGATGAGAGCCGTGGTGGAACGATATCTCTCGAGATCCGGGTAACTGGAAAAAGCGGAGATGTCTAAATTGTGAGAAAATGGCGAGTTTCTGGTCTTTAAGAGACATTAGTTATGAGGAAAATATGCAAGACCAAAGTCTTGAAAAAGTTGAAGATGCGTTAGGCAGAGACGCTTTGGCAGTATTTGTGAGAAATGTGTGAGAGGACCAGAAGAGGTAGGGAGAGAGAGAGAGAGAGAGAGAGAGAGAGAGAGAGAGAGAGAGAGAGAGAGAGAGAGAGAGAGAGAGAGAGAGAGAGAGAGACAGAGAGACAGAGAGAGACAGAGAGACAGAGAGAGAGACAGAGACAGACAGACAGAGAGACACAGAGGTGCTCCTGCTCTGTACCTTTGCATTTTAAACAAACTTTTGTTCAGCATTACATATTAAATTTTAACGAAAAACACCCGCTATTAGATCACCATAAAAACATCAGTCAATATTTCGGTCGTTATGAAACGCAAATCCAAGTTTCAACCATCGTGAAACACCTCCAAAAATGATACTGAAACACCGACTTTCAAGCTGAATGAAATGCCTATCAGGCACTAAATAAATTTTCATATTCACATGACTAATAAATCATTGCTTTACCATACATTCCCAAGCCTCCAAACACCCTCGAACAGGCTTGTTAATCCCTTTTTATGAGTGAAAATCACTCTACACATTACACATCTGAATACATTCATACAGTTCGAATACATTCGAACTGTATTTTAAAATGTTGTGTGATACAAGTCGGTTTGTTTTCCTATATAAATTTATATTAATATACATTAAACTTCTATATATATAGTTAGGCGTTGGTTAGGTTAGGTTAGGTTAGGTTAGGTTAGGTTAGGTTAGGTTAGGTTAGGTTAGGCGTTGGTTAGGTTAGGTTAGGTTAGGTTAGGTTAGGTTAGGTTAGGTTAGGTTAGGTTTGGTTAGGTTAGGCGTTGGTTAGGTTAGGTTAGGTTAGGTTAGGTTAGGCGTTGGTTAGGTTAGGTTAGGTTAGGTTAGGCGTTGGTTAGGTTAGGTTAGGTTAGGTTAGGTTAGGTTAGGTTAGGTTAGGTTAGGTTAGGTTAGGCGTTGGTTAGGTTAGGTTAGGTTAGGTTAGGCGTTGGTTAGGTTAGGTTAGGTTAGGTTAGGTTAGGTTAGGTTAGGTTAGGCTAGGTTAGGTTAGGCGTTGGTTAGGTTAGGTTAGGTTAGGTTAGGCGTTGGTTAGGTTAGGTTAGGTTAGGTTAGGTTAGGTTAGGTTAGGTTAGGTTAGGTTAGGCGTTGGTTAGGTTAGGTTAGGTTAGGCGTTGGTTAGGTTAGGTTAGGTTAGGTTAGGTTAGGTTAGGTTAGGTTAGGTTAGGTTAGGTTAGGCGTTGGTTAGGTTAGGTTAGGTTAGGTTAGGTTAGGTTAGGTTAGGTTAGGTTAGGTTAGGTTAGGTGATTAAGTTCTGTTAACGATTATTTGTATTTTTAGTAATTGGCTGAAGCATTTACAGACATGCAATTCGAACAGAATTCGAATGTCAACGAGGCATTGTTCGATAAACGTACGTACGTCGTCATTGCGAGTCGTGTGTAAACGGCTTTTCATTAGTAAACCGGGGGTTTGGTGGCTGGATTAACGAGCTTGGACCTTTGTATGCGAGGACGGGCTGCTTTACACACGACTCACACCTGTTGATGTTCGAATAGTTACCGAACAATGCTTCGACCTCTTTTCGAATTGGAACACAGTAAATGCTTCAACCACGAACTACAAATGCAAATAATTGCCAACAGAACTTAACCTAACCTACTCTTAAATGTGCACAAATTACTAATGGATAATAATACTAATTTATATGTGAACAATTTACTGTTGTGTCTGAACAACATATTAAAATGAACGTCTTTGGGATCGGTCGTTGGATGGAATGAACAGCCTAAAAATGCTTTGCTAACAAAGGCCTTGAACACATGAATACCACAATCAAATAGTTTAAACTGAAATAGACTCTGTAATGGGATATTGTTTGAAATTGGAATGGGCCAGTAATTGGTTGGGTATATGCAAGTATATTGGGATTTGCAAATGGATTAGTGGTTGTTTCGTGTAGTGTACACAACTTGTATGGGATTTGAAAATGGATTAGTGCTTGGAACATCAATTGTGATGTTCACAATTGATGTTCCAAGGTTGATTTGAGGTTGATTTGGTGCCTGTAATTAGTCCATTATCTATTATCAGGATGATGTTTGATAATGGCTTATTGCCCGACAGTGGCTGAGGGCTGACAGTCAGTGGTGCTACTGTATCAGTTACTGTATCCGGGTTCGATTCTATAACTGACTTTGAGTCTATAACTGGCTCTGTGTCTATAACAGTATCGAGGTTCAATGGTTTAAGGTGTGTTCTTTAGAAGTACCCTAGGTTGCGGGTTCGAATCCTGTCGTGGCTCCAAAGTTGATGTTGTTAATTCAAAGGACTGACTCAATAACACTAATATTTTATTCACAAAATACCGAAGGAGTATATTACAGTAGATACAGTAATGACAGACAGGTTTCGTAGACGATTATGAATGCCTGTAAGATAGTCAAATAACCAGACTTGCTGTAAAATTAGTCTTCGTTCAACCCCTCGAAAAAAAAATATATATACAATTTAACAAAAATGCGGAACAAAGGACAATTGAATTCTAACTAAATTAAAAAAATGGGAGTTGTTTTTATTCTGGTCAACGAAACAAATAACTATCGACAAGCGCACGAAAATTTAATGAATTTCTGAGATTTATAGGTGATCCAGTTATAAATTTTTGACAGCACATATTTTTGTCTTTAATAAGTAAAAATTATGTAATAGGTATTTTTAATGAGAGAGAGAGAGAGAGAGAGAGAGAGAGAGAGAGAGAGAGAGAGAGAGAGAGAGAGAGAGAGAGAGAGAGAGAGAAAGAGAAATATATATATATATATATATATATATATATATATATATATATATATATATATATATATATATATATATATATATATATATATATATATATATATATATATATATACAAGCTTGAAGGGTCCCCAAACCAACATGCATCAGAAAACTCTTGACCCCTGGAGGATTCGAACCTGGTCTGCCAGGGCCTCATTGTGCCTCTTGGGGTGTCCAGTATTATAACCACTCTGCCATCAGATTGTACAAAAATATTGGATAGTTATGTGATTCTTGACGACTTTACACAGTTACTCATGAGTACACACACACTCATCAGAATAGACACTGTCACTCATCAGAGTACACTCACTGTCACTCATCAGAGTATACTCACTATCACTCATCAAAATCCACACAGTGATGGACTCACCACAGCCAAACACCATCAAACATTCATCACTCATCCACACATCAACAAACCGTAAGTCCCAAAGTTAGAACTGTCTTTAATTAGAGTAAAGAGCAACTTTATGAAGATATACACGTGCTAGCCACCATTAACAGGACGAGAGAGGCTGGTTAGTGTGGGAAGATGGGTGGGTGGAAAGTCACTCTGGCTAATGAACTATTCCAACCTTGAAATTTGGTAATATCTCAAAGTGAGAAAATGGCTTTGATGCACTTCCCAAATGAAAATGCAAAAGGTTCGGCTTATAAGTTCTGGGATGAGCCATTGGCATGTGGAATTATCTCACACGTGCGACGCTTTTCTAAAAAAAATCTGAATGGTTTTCTTCAGTTCTGCAGCAAAATTAATGAGAAAATTTAAATCTAGTTTCATGGTGAAAAAAATATAAATGGTGTTGAAATTTTGCTTTTTCATAATTTGCAAGTTTTATAATAATGATTTACTAGATAGAAAATAAGTTGACCAGACCACACACTAGAAGGTGAAGGGACGACGACGTTTCGGTCCGTCCTGGACCATTCACAATCGACTTGAGAATGGTCCTGGACGGACCAAAACGCCGTCGTCCCTTCACCTTCTAGTGTGTGGTCTGGTCAACATACTTCAGCCACGTTATTGTGACTCATCGCCTGCCTAATAGACAGACAATATGACCGCTATCTATAATATTTTTAAAAATCTATTGTTAAATGAAAGACAAGATGAGAATAACGCCGTTTTTTGACTGATATTATAGACGAAGATTACTATTTAAAACCTCCAAATTTGTGTTTATCAAGAACTAAAAAAATAATTTAGACATAACAACCTTTGGAGGGTTATTAAGGTCTCCATCATTACTTACTGACCAACCAGCAAGTATGATAATGGGTTTAACAAGACTGATACCATAGGATGAAGCTGCAGACTGAGACTTCTGACGTTCTTAGGTTGAAAGTGTTACTGATTCTAGTGGTGAGAAATGGCAATTTTTCCTGAAGATGTTACGGTGTTAAAGACTCAAAGAATGTTGACCAGACCACACACTAGAAGTTGAAGGGACGACGACGTTTCACTTCAGCCACGTTATTGTGACTCATCGCCTGCGACTCAAAGAATGATAAACACATGATGAATTAGCATTTCTTTACTCATCATTTGTAATTAAAGGCATTTAAGCAAAATGGAAAAATATTAATAAAAAATAACCATTTGAAATGATTATATCGTGTTTAAAATTACATAATGATAACGTAACTATATATATCTTTTTGATTTTCTTATCTCCAAGCGTCATTTTCCCTAATCTGTCTCCCAAACCCCCCTCCCCGTCTCCTACGGGCTCACCATAGCCCGTGCTACTTGGAACTGCTTGTTCCAAGTAGCAAGGAACTGCTTGTTCCAAGTAGCAAGGAACTGCTTGTTCCAAGTAGCAAGGAACTGCTTGTTCCAAGTAGCAAGGAACTGCTTGTTCCGAGTAGCAAGGAACTGCTTGTTCCAAGTAGCAAGGAACTGCTTGTTCCAAGTAGCAAGGAACTGCTTGTTCCAAGTAGCAAGGAACTGCTTGTTCCAACAACAACAACCCCCCCGTCTCTCTCCCTCTCTCTAAATGGACGCCACTCCACAGACACGCTTCAACTACGAGATAACATATATTTTCCTCCCGGAGCACTGACCCGGGGTATCAAAGGCTGTACTGACGAAACTCATGTCGATTACTTCTCCCGCAGCGCCATCTACTTGAGTACATTGTGTCTGCTATCGTTGGAGAGGTCTGTTCCCTAGCACCGTGGTGGTAATTGGCTCTCAGATATCGTCATTTGGAACAAATCTGTGAATCTGGACGTCCTGATTCAAAGACTGTTTCAGAGTCTTTGAATATGTGTATTGCAAGAGGAATTGGTCATAGGTATATGTAAGTTTCAAGATGTTCTGATCATTGCCACATGTAGTTCCTAGTGCCATATGTTGTTGGTGTTTTCAAGCAGTTTGGGACGTTATGGGACGTTATGGGACGTTATGGGACTTATTGGAACGTAATGGGACGTAATGGTAAGAACGTAACAAATAAAACCTATTATGAAAAGTAACTTTTCACAGGAATCCACGTTTTCTTGGCATCATCAGAAGGATTGGTTAGGTTAGGAGAGGATAGGTTAGGTTAGGATAGGTTAAGATAGGTTAGGTTAGGATAGGGTAGGTTAGGTTAGGGTAGGTTAGGTTAAGTTAGGTTAGGTTAGGTTATCTTGAGAGGTTATCTTGAGATGATTTCGGGGCTTTTTAGTGTCCCCGCGGCCCGGTCCTCGACCAGGCCTCCACCCCCAGGAAGCAGCCCATGACAGCTGACTAACACCCAGGTACCTATTTTACTGCTCGGTAACACGGGCATAGGGTGAAAGAAACTCTGCCCATTGTTTCTCGCCGGCGCCTGGGATCGAACCTAGGTCCACAGGATCATAAGTCCAGCGTGCTGTCTGCTCGGCCGACCGGCTCCCCAGGGTAGGTTAGGTTAGGTTAGGTTAGGTTAGGGTAGGTTAGGTTAGGGTAGGTTTGGTTAGGTTAGGTTAGGGTAGGTTAGGGTAGGTTAGGTTAGGTCACTCGCATTTAGGTTAGGTGATACGTTGCAACAGTTTCAACATATCACCTCACCCAAATGTGAGTATATAAGACAAGCTGTTTTACGTTATCATAAGTATAACTCTGTTTAGTGTTTTCAGGTTACAGTTGTGTGTGTAAACTAAAAGTCTGAAAATGTAATAAGTTATTACGAAACGCGTTCAAGCGTCGCGCCAGACTAGAAATAAAAATGAATTTTGGAGAATTGATTTTTCAATTACCATCGACAGTAAAAAGAAACCTAAGAAATATTGAGAAAATTCGTATTAGAATTATTAATCTTACTTTTTCGGTCAAATTTAACAACATATATATATATATATATATATATATATATATATATATATATATATATATATATATATATATATATATATATATATATATATATTTTAACACACTTTGTGAGGCAGGATACACATCTGTTTTGTGGAATTTCATTTCATCGGAAAACTTTAAAATCACGTTACCGTTATGATGAGTTTTCAATATTATTTTCCAGAGAGTAATAATCAATCAACTTTTCCTCTTTTACAGTAAAAATATTGGAACCAACACATTTCTCTGTGGAACACGGTTGAGTTATCTTTTCAAGGCTTCATTAAGAGCCTCGCTTTGATGTAACAGGACAGTATTGGGAATATATATAAATATATATATATATATGTATATATATGTATATCTATATATATGTAAAAACTATTACAACATACTGATACGAAGCTTAACTCACTGGTTTATTGCTCTCAGGTTTGAATTCAAGCTCGGAATTATTTTTGATACTCCAGAATATATATATATATATATATATATATATATATATATATATATATATATATATATATATATATATATATATATATATATATATATATATATATATATATATGCGGAAAATCCACAGAGAAATATGAAATGAGGTGAACGTTTCGGCTTTGTTAAAGCCTTTGTCAACACCAGACTGACTCAAGTCTGGTGTTGACAAAGGCTTTAACAAGCCGAAACGTTCACCTCATTTCATATTTCTCTGTGGATTTTCCGCATAAAATGATCAGTGTTTTGTGATCGTCAATTGCATATATATATATATATATATATATATATATATATATATATATATATATATATATATATATATATATATATATATATATATATATAGTTGATCAAAGGTTATGATCAACTCATTTAAAAAAAAATTAAGGTCAAAACATATCTCAAAAATTAAGATCAAAAGTTACTTCAAAATTTAAGATCGAAAGCTAAATTGAAAGCAAAGGTAAGAAGCTGAAGTTTAGACGCAAAGTTCAATATAATCAGATTCATTCAGTAAAGCCAATTTTGTTTAGAAGAGGAAAATGCTCAACTCAAAGGAGATCCAATTTCAAGTCTTACCTTTGAATCTCAATGTATTTTGTTTCTGAGATGGCGGACATAACCTGCTATGGATCACCACTGGTGGTGTATAGTGTCCTACAGATCACCACTGCTGGTCAACAATGTTCTACAGATCACCACTGCTGGTCAACAATGTTCTACAGATCACCACTGCTGGGTCAACAATGTTCTACAGATCACCACTGCTGGTCAACAATGTTCTACAGATCCCCACTGCTGGTCAACAATGTTCTACAGATCACCACTGCTGGTCAACAATGTTCTACAGATCACCACTGCTGGGTCAACAATGTCCTACAGATCACCACTGCTGGGTCAACAATGTTCTACAGATCACCACTGCTGGGTCAACAATGTTCTACAGATCACCACTGCTGGGTCAACAATGTTCTACAGATCCCCACTGCTGGTCAACAATGTTCTACAGATCACCACTGCTGGTCAACAATGTTCTACAGATCACCACTGCTGGTCAACAATGTTCTACAGATCACCACTGCTGGATCAACAATGTTCTACAGATCACCACTGGTGGTCAACACTTCACAATTCTTGTGAAGAGACTCACGTCCATTCGCCCTCCTGAGGGACAGAGACAGAGACAGAGACTCCACGACTGTCTCAAGTGAGGGCCGTCAACCAAGTACTTGGAAAAGTCCTTGTGAGTGATACCTATCATGGGAACCTGAACCTATAATGGGAGGAAAGGATGGAGTTTGAAATAGTCTCTCGTGATTGAAGCTCCTCGGCCCAGCAGCAGCACCTTCTGGCGCTTGAGTGAGTCCATTAATCATCCATCAGAACCAGACTTCTCGCACTGTTTAGGGCACGTTTGGCGACCCAACTTCAGGGGAGACTTCTCCAGGCTGTTTAATAAAATTCTTACCATCCCTAGCTTCAGGCAGTGGCTGATGTAAGCATAAATATATATACATATATCCCCTTTCCATCAAGCTGGACAGCTTCAGCTTCGCCGTGGTGTCAGTTTGGTGAATAGGTTCCTCTCAGAGGTATGCTAGTTCCTGCAGCATACTGAAGGCAGTATGCTATTCAGGTTATGTTTAGAGTGTTTTTTGGCATTAATCAATGTTGTTTGAGAAAAACATTTTCGTATGGAACAATGCTGTGAGAACCCCGGAGCCGGTCGACCGAGCGGACAGCACACTGGACTTGTGATCCTGTGGTCCTGGGTTCGATCCCAGGCGCCGGCGAGAAACAATGGGCAAAGTTTCTTTCAACCTATGCCCCTGTTACCTAGCAGTAAAATAGGTACCTGGGTGTTAGTCAGCTGTCACGGGCTGCTTCCTGGGGGTGGAGGCCTGGTCGAGGACCGGGCCGCGGGGACACTAAAGCCCCGAAATAATCTCAAGATAACCTCAAGATAACCCCTTCTCACAATATTGCAACTTATCCTCTTCTGATATGAATATTATATTTTGTTTGACGTTTCAACAACTTGCAACAGCGGGATCGTAAAGTTATATTGAGTATACTCAATATTACATAATTTATATATAATATCACATATGCTATTTTACCTTTACTTTAGCAATTAAATTTGGACCTCTGTTATCTTGAGGTGATTTCGGGGCTTTAGTGTCCCCGCGGTCCGGTCCTCGACCAGGCCTCCACCCCCAGGAAGCAGCCCGTGACAGCTGACTAACACCCAGGTATCTATTTTACTGCAACAGGAGCATAGGGTGAAAGAAACTCTGCCCATTGTTTCTCGCCGGCGCCTGGGATCGAACCCAGGTCCAAAGGATCACAAGTACAGAGTGCTGTCCGCTCGGCCGACCGGCTCCCTGGCTCGGCCGACCGGCTCCTCATAACGTCATTGAGGAGATAATGCCCGATCAACCCAGCTATGATTCATGTAGATTACTGTAGAACACAGGTGAAGTAGAAGTAGATTACTCAACACAATTGAGGTAGACGTAGATTACTCACTACACCAGTGAGTACATATAGTCCTCTTTACCTGTGAGACACGGTTACAAGAGAGGCCAGGCTGTATTGACCGCAGTCAATACAGTGGAACACAGCGCAAGGATAACACGCCTTTCAGTTATCGGTCTCCAATATCACACATGGAGTCCGCTGGTCAACAATTCCAAACATTTGGTGCAGCGTCGCCACTAGGTGTGGTAGATGGCTTGGTACAGAGGTGTATCCCTCACCTTTGTTGGACGAGGCATATCAGACTCTTTGCTCTTATAGAGGAAGTGTTTAAGTGCAAGAGAAAGGGACTTTCGTCGAATGTCTCTGAGTACCTTCTGGGGTCATGGTGAGTGAAGGTACTCACTCACTCACACTAAATGCCACCACTTATGAGTATCTTCATTATTAGGTCGACAGTGTAGGCTGTCCTGTCTATCTGAACATATCCTGGGAGCGTCAGAATATTTTCACAACACTCAAGGGCCCTTGAAACGGAATATTTAAGTTCTGAATGATTATGTTATATTACAAGATTGACTGCTCGTTGGTACAAAAGTCAACTTGTTATCTAGTGACTTTTATTTTCTAAAAAAGATGGCTTTATTATTTGAAGACCAGTCTTAAAAGATATTAATGAAACCAGCATTTTCTGAAATTAGGAATCCTTGAAACGGAATATTTAACATTCTGAATGATTATGTTATATTACAAGATAGATTGTTCGTTGGTAAAAAAGTAAACTTGATATCTAGTATCTTTTAATTTCTAAAAAAGATGGCTTTATTATTTGAAGACCAGTCTTAAAAGATATTAATTTAACCAGCATTTTCTGAAATTAGGAATCACTGCCTTGCGATTGGTCATACTTTACATGAGTTAGGCCTTAAAATTGCGGGCTCTTGTGTGAATGGACAGTCTGGCCTGCGAATTATGGAGTGTTAATATAAAATGAAGCTGCGATCTCTGTTCAAAAAATAATGCTTCAGTTCTCCAATTATATATTACGTAATATTTCATTAAGTAGTTATTTAGCGAATGGTCTATTTTGACCGTCATTATATTCTTTAATTTCTTTTAGTTTCCCTTGAAGTAAGACGTATTCCTACTGCGTATTTAGAGTTAAATGGCAATTTTTTTCTGAATGCTCTGTATTCTCTTCTCTGAGGCAATGGGTCCCTACAACTGGTACATATATATATATATGTATATATATACCAGGAATTAGTTAAAGGTACGTCTTATGAAATAATAAACATGACAGTATAATTAACACCAAATATATTCGTTCCTTTACGTTTCACACCTATGCACGCAAACCAGCACTGTAATCGGTTAGAATCACCTGCAAATGCACGCAATGTCGCTTGAATACACACACACATATGCCTGGAGACAACACACACACACACGCACACACACATACTGAAACACAAAATCATTTTCCCTTTGAAATACTCAAAGTAAATAATTGTTGAACATTATATATTTATATATATATATATATATATATATATATATATATATATATATATATATATATATATATATATATATATGTATATGTATATATATATATATATATATATATATATATATATATATATATATATATATATATATATATATATATATTTACATATTTATATCTCCAGAGACACCCGAGAAATAAAAGAAAACGTCACATTTTACAGAAAATAGTCAACATCATTTAATTTGGTCGAGAAATATTCCTGATAAACTGGCGCATTTGTAGCAATGTATTCGTGGTTTTTATGCTCCTAAACAACCAGGTTTCTTCCCAGGAACTCGTTAACTGGCCATGAAACTATAGCGTGGTAGTTTATTTTTAACCCCCATCTGTTGCAACGGTATCCATGTGACATGTTAATTATTGGGAGGTTTCTTGATTGCACATTGCAATCGTGCATTTTCTTGCAGTATGTTTGTAGTATTATGAAACTATGCATGCAATCCGAATAATTGTGGGGATCGATAGATTGTTTCTAGCGTAGGTTAGACATTATATATATGAATGAGGTGGATATATTTATAGCAACTTCTTCGTATGATTGGATTGTTTCAAGCGTTGGGTAAACATATATATGAATGAGGTGGATATTTTTATAGGAGCTGCCTCGTATACTTTGATTGTTTCAAGCGTAGGTTAGACATAAATGCTTGAATTTGGGTGGATTTAAACAGGAACTGCCTTGCAAGGGCCAATAAGCCCTCTTTAGTTTCCTCAATTCTTAATTTAAGACTGACTGACAGTGTTGGAAGACTAACAGTGTAACAAGACACTGTATGATAGTATAATTGTGATGCCAAGGTCAAGGACCGGGCCGCGGGGTCGCTGAGCCCCGAAACCATCTCTAGATATCTCAAGGTAGGTTCTAAGCTTCTGGTGAGGCGTACTGTGTACTGTGTACGGTGTACTCCTGTCAGTACAGGAGTACTGGCCAGTGTCCGTGGCCTGACACTGTCATATATATATATATATATATATATATATATATATATATATATATATATATATATATATATATATATATATATGCGAACAAGCCTGAATGGTCCCCAGGACTATATGCGACTGAAAACTCACACCCCTGAAGTGACTCGAATCCATACTGCCAGGAGCAACGCAACTGGTATCTACAGGACGGCTTAATCCGCTTGACGGATTAAGCGGATTAAGGCGTCCTGTAGATACCAGTTGCGTTGCTCCTGGCAGTATGGGTTCGAGTCACTTCTGGGGTGTGAGTTTTCAGTCATATATATATATATATATATATATATATATATATATATATATATATATATATATATATATATATATATATATATATATATATATATACATACACAAAACTATATATAATTCTCTGTTTTCCTCAGGTTCAGCAGTGGGGTTCCAGCGATTCTTGGTGACTCCAGAGAGTGTAGAGGTGATGGAAGGAGCTGATGTGTTCCTCCGCTGCATTGTGGAGAACCAGCAAGGCAAAGCGCAGTGGACTAAAGATGGCTTCGCTCTAGGTATGCCTCTTCTAGATATTAGCACATTTATGAAAGCATCTTTTTGGAGCAGGACGGTGGAATCGAACTAATGTACTGGGAGACACCCTACACGCGCCTCGTTTCGTAGACTGACGTGCTAAAAGTTACACAACTTTTAATTGATTTTATTTATGGAATGTGGCTAAAGTGTTTCGTATGTCGCGTTTATCCTCTGGGTGAAATGATAGCTTCGACAGTGATAGCAGAAATTGCGGGCTTTTCATGTCTCTTCTCTGTGTACTGCGATAGTTTTTAAGACGATAGCAGCTAGCCCTCATTTTCCTTATGCCTCTGTTCTATGTGTACTATGATATCCTTTCACAACGATAGCAGGGAGGTCTCATTTTTCTTATGCCTCTGTTCTATGTGTACTATGATATCCTTTCTCAACGATACCAGGGAGCCCTTATTTTCCTCATGCCTCTGTTCTATGTTTACTATGATAGCCTTCACAACGATAGCAGGAAGCCCTCATTTTCCTCATACCTCTGTTCTATATATTCTATGATATCCTTTCACAACGATAGCAGGAAACCCTCATCTTCCCCATGCAAGTGTCATCAGCGTTCCACGATAGCTGCTCCCCACTCCACTACCACACTCTCTCTCTCTTACTCCCTCTGGGCTATCCTGTAGAGGCTCTCATATTGGTTCAGACTTAATTAAGCTGTCTCTCTGCTACTTGTGATTGACTGGGTGCAGCAAGTCTGAACGGGGATTGGCAAGTCTGATCTAATTCATAGTACATAATGGCGAACGAAGATTAGCAGCTCAGCCTATTCACAGCCGCAGCGAAATTGATGGTATGATAATTTCATTTACATATATCAGCTTAAGATATATATATATATATATATATATATATATATATATATATATATATATATATATATATATATATATATATATATATATATATATATAACTGAAAACTCACACCCCAGAAGTGACTCGAACCCATACTCCCAGATGCCACGCAACTGGTATGTACAAGACGC
>NC_091210.1:19767838-19840338 GCF_040958095.1 Procambarus clarkii | reverse complement strand
CAAAATATATTAATTCAGGAAAACTTGGCTTATTAGGCAAATCGGGCCTTGCATAGTAGGCCGAGAAGTGCATTCTGGCTACTAGGTACGACACACACACACATATATATATATATATATATATATATATATATATATATATATATATATATATATATATATATATATATATATATATATATATATATATATATGTCGTACCTAATAGCCAGAACGCACTTCTCAGCCTACTATTCAAGGCCCGATTTGCCTAATAAGCCAAGTTTTCATGAATTAATGTTTTTTCGTCTACCTAACCTACCTAACCTAACCTAACCTAGCTTTTTTTGGCTACCTAACCTAACCTTACCTATAAATATAGGTTAGGTTAGGTTAGGTAGGGTTGGTTAGGTTCGGTCATATATCTACGTTAATTTTAACTCCAATAAAAAAAAATTGACCTCATACATAGAGAAAAGGGTTGCTTTATCATTTCATAAGAAAAAAAATATAGTAAATATATTAATTCAGGAAAACTTGGCTTATTAGGCAAATCGGGCCTTGAATAGTAGGCTGAGAAGTGAGTTCTGGCTACTAGGTACGACATATATATATATATATATATATATATATATATATATATATATATATATATATATATATATATATATATATATATATATATATATATACATGCAACAATGATAAAAAAATTCTTGATTCTACTTTACTCTGATGAAGGGGATATAAGCCGAAAACGCATTTAGCATTCTCTATTTTTCACATGTGGTTTTTCCGTGTATATGCGTATGGATTAAAGCCGAAGCAATCAACACAAGATATTCTCGACTCGTCGGAACGGAAATTTCCTAATTACCGGTTAATTCACAGCTAAGCCTTCAACTGCTATTTCTAATTGTAATTTTTTTTTGTTCGCTGGTAGAGAGATGGGAATAGATTGATGAGGTGCTGATGAGAGCGGGACGAGGGGAGAGAATAGGGGGGGAATTGAAAATAATTTTATCATTTAAGTCCCCCTAACGATGAAATTGTGAAATAGTGAAGTTCTCTATGACTCGCGGGAGAATATTTTATCCTTTTTTTCTGGGAGATGATAGTTAATTCCAGCAGCTTTGGTTGTATTGGCTTTTGGTAACGGATGAAGGATTACAGTGTTTTGTTTCTACGGGCTCACCATAGCCCGTGCTACTTGGAACTGTTTGTTCCAGGTAGCGAATGTTAAACAACAACAACAAACTGCAGATTTCAATTAATTACAATGTATTAATTAATTACAAGGCACAATTATAATTACAAAGTTTCTTGCTACTTTGATATATATCTAAGGAAGAGGTGAAGGTGGAGCACATCACTTATAGGTTCATTGTATGTTGTCAGTCTCCTGTTTACATGATGGCTGGGGTAGTATGTCATGTGTTCCATCATGTTCTGATAGTTTGCAGAGTGTAACTTGGTGTTAGTTGGCTATTGATGCATATTATGGTTGGCTTGGTGTATAATGCATCACCGGTGCATCCGATACAGTATCATGTTGCCGCTGTATGTGTCGATTATCAACACCAAAATACTCAACAGATTCAGTGGCAACATGAACGAATAATTTTGTTCACTTACTTGGCCCAAGTTCAGCGAATATTAAACAAATGCAAGAATGATAGGAATTGATATAATTACGTTCCCTGTTGTGTAAGTGGGAGGAGGGGGGGGGGGGGAGGGGAATGATAATTAGGCCTCAGGCAATTATTACATCAGGCACCACTCTACAAGTGAGGTTTTTACAATTAGAGTGTGTTGCAATCATTACTGACTCAGAGATTTTTTACTCGTGAACTTTTTTTGGGTATGAAAAATACACAGACAAAACATAACATAGCCACAACGTTTTTTAAACGTTTTTTTTTTTGGGGGTTAACGTTTTATGGAAGTTATAACGTTACTGTAGGGTTGTGGTTGTGTGTTTGTGGTTAATTATTGTATCTTCTCGGTAAATATTCTGGTTGATGATGAGCTGGGATGCTGGTAGAGATCTCAGACATGGAGATGAGCTGGGATGCTGTAGAGATCTCAGACATGGAGATGAGCTGGGATGCTGGTAGAGATCTCAGACATGGAGATGTGCTGGGATGCTGTAGAGATCTCAGACATGGAGATGTGCTGGGATGCTGTAGAGATCTCAGACATGGAGATGAGCTGGGATGCTGTAGAGATCTCAGACATGGAGATGAGCTGGGATGCTGTAGAGATCTCAGACATGGAGATGAGCTGGGATGCTGTAGAGATCTCAGACATGGAGATGAGCTGGGATGCTGTAGAGATCTCAGACATGGAGATGTGCTGGGATGCTGTAGAGATCTCAGACATGGAGATGAGCTGGGATGCTGTAGAGATCTCAGACATGGAGATGAGCTGGGATGCTGTAGAGATCTCAGACATGGAGATGAGCTGGGATGCTGATAAAAGATTTATTCTCAATACCAATAAACCAATTCACATGCTCAATAACTTAATTGTTTCCACCTGGCTAACCAATGCGTAAATTATAAAATCTCTACCAAGGGAAGAATTTGTTTTATTCTGGAGAGTCAAGAATTGTTCAGGATTCATTTTGTTAAGAATATGAAGAATTATAATTTTTTTTTAGAGAATATAAAGTTATATTCATCCATGGGTTTCCTGCATCAATTTTTGTGATGATTGAAACTCTTCAGAGAATTGCAAAATTGGATGGTTATGTGTTTAATTAGGTACATACGATATGTGGAAATAATTTGATAATGGCTATACGATTTAAAATGATTTCTCAAAAAATTTAGCAAAATCGATAATTTTTTTTTAAGCTGTTTTGCACTGGAATATATTTTAAGATATTTGTACTTTGAATTTAAATTTTTATGAGTTGGTTTATAAATTGGTGTTTTTTCATATATGTATTTTGTCTCTTTATTTTTCAGAATTTTGTGTGTTGATAGTTGTTTTCTGACAGTAGAAAATGTTGGATGAAATTTTGGGTATACTGAAAGGCATAATATGACAACTGTAGGTATTACCACATGACAGGACAGCCAGCAGGTGTTGTTGGGTGTCATATGGCAGCCAGCAGGTGTTGTTGGGTGTCATATGACAGCCAGCAGGTGTTGTTGGGTGTCATATGACAGCCAGCAGGTGTTGTTGGGTGTCATATGGCAGCCAGCAGGTGTTGTTGGGTGTCATATGACAGCCAGCAGGTGTTGTTGGGTGTCATATGACAGCCAGCAGGTGTTGTTGGGTGTCATATGACAGCCAGAAGGTGTTGAAAAGCGTCCCATGAGACCCAGAAGAAAGGTGTTGATTGGAACACACAATCACATGTTGAAATTGGACAGATGTAAACACACATATGTTTGTTTACAAACCGGGTTATTTAGACAGGTGGTTAACTGGTATCCCGTTGTTTGTTTACTTACAGGGTTTGAGCGCCAGGTACCTGGGTATCCTCGCTACAGCTACTCAGGTGACCCGGCACTAGGACAACATCACCTGGTGATCAGTGGTATCACTATCACTGAGGACGGAGAGTACCAGTGTCAAGTTGGTCCCACCCAGACCAACCCGCCCATCTGGGCGGCTGCCAATGTTACTGTGCTGGGTGAGTGTGTATGTGGGAGGGTGTGGGAGGGTGTGGGAGGGGTGTGGGAGAGTGTGGGAGAGTGTGGGAGAGTATGGGAGGGTGTGGGAGAGTGTGGGAGGGTGTGGGGGAGTGTGAGAGGGTGTGGGAGGGTGTGGGAGGGTGTGGGAGAGTGTGGGAGAGTATGGGAGGGTGTGGGAGAGTGTGGGAGGGTGTGGGAGGGTGTGGGAGAGTGTGGGAGAGTGTATGAGAGTGTGGGAAGAGTGCCAGGTGGAGCCCACTCACCAAAATGTTAGCAAACATGAGATAGATATTAGTAGAGTGCAGCCGAGTGAGAGAGAATCAAGTTAGAGTGAAGATTAGGGGGCCCAGAACTTATGTAGTCCCCCATTCCGTGGTGAATGAGAGAGAGAGAGAGAGAGAGAGAGAGAGAGAGAGAGAGAGAGAGAGAGAGAGAGAGAGAGAGAGAGAGAGAGAGAGAGAGAGAGAGAGAGAGAGAGAACGTAAGTTAACCAACCATAAATCTGCCACTCTCAGCAACTGCACTCATAATATACGCTAAGCTTAACTAGCGAACCCAAACAGCACTACATTTCACAACACAAAATAACCTCAACAAACTACAGTACTGTATTTTAGGGTTAAAAAGCCGCTCTGGGTACATTTTTTTAACGTGAGAGAAGAATAATGCGAATATACCTTAAAAAAAATACGAAATAATTCCTTGTATATATAATTTAAAGTCAGGAATTACGTTCCTATAATATTTAACGATGTTTTTTTTAGACACGAAAGAAAAACATTGTGGATTTATGTTATGTGTTTCGACTATGTAATTATGTAATTATTTTATGTGAAGTTGATGAAATCAGTCGATCAGAGATACCAAATATTAGAATGATAATTATATAATTCTTTCAGTAAAGCAAATATCTATTCGGAAACGTATTTCATTTGAGGAAAGAATTATTAACTTAAAAAAATAATTAATAATGATAATAATAAATCAGATATTTAATATAATAAAATGATTTAAAATTATATAAAAACATCAATGAGGAAAAATAATTCGAAAGTTAATAATTAAAACACAAAAAAACGGATTTTAAAACACATAAATAAATAATTTTGACAAACAAAAATAAAGTTCCAAAATATTTTGTTTAAAACGTAAAAAAGTAGGAAAAATTATTAAAAAAAAAATAATATCCTTCAAAATAGTAGTCCATATAGATTAAACTTTTTTTCTGGACCTTCAGGGGATATATATATACAACAAGTGATATAGATATAGATATATATGTATATACACTAGCCAGCAAGCACTACTGGTAGCCTTAATAACCCTCAAGAGGGTAGTAAGCCAAAAAGTTTAAGACCAAACCAATCCTTGACCTAAACACAGTCTTTATTCCCTTAAAAAAAATATATTTTTGTATAGTTTCCTGTGAACTAATACAGGCAAGATGTTTATGGGGGTATATATATATATATATATATATATATATATATATATATATATATATATATATATATATATATATATATATATATATATATATATTATATATATAGCTGTAGGTGAGTAGCTGAGGTCCAGCAGACTCTACTGACTTGCAAGTTGACTGACTCTCCATTTATTATTCTATAAGAATCAAAGTCTGCTGAATTTACTGACTTTTTCAGCCATCGTGTTCATGGAAAAATATATTATTCAGTATATTTATTTAATTATGTAACTTAATTGGCAATTATCGAGGGAAGTGAGATGAAATTACTTAGAAATTAATTCATTTAATTACTTAGAAATTGAGGCAATAGCCATAGTGGTTATGGCTTACACACACACACACACACACACACACACACACACACACACACACACACACACACACACACACACACACACACACACAGGGTGATGTCTCAACTCATATACATTATAAATATGTATATATGTGTGTGAGGTTATGTACATGGTTCTGACTGTTGTATATGTATATTCACACATATTTATATGTATGAATGAGCGTACGTGCATGTATTTTTATGTGTATTTCAAACATATGGCGTCAGCAATATTGAGAGGTGTATAGTGTCTATACCTGTCTGTTTAAACATCTTACACACACACACCTGTCACTCCAACAGTGACACTCCTCAAACACCTGTTTCTCCAACAGTGGCTCCGAGGAGTGTGGAGTTCTCAGGGTGGAGGGACGGGTCAGTAGTGGAGGTGGTGGCTGGCTCCTCCATCACACTGGAGTGTCTGGTTAAGGACGCTCGGCCAGCACCAACAGTTTGGTGGTACAGAGACGGTCTGCAGTTGGACCAAGGTGAGTGATAAAGAGGAACACTCGTGGGTGATGGTACAGGTACAACAGTATGTTGTGGTACAGATACCAAGTCTAATGTAGGTACACAGTCACAGGTAATGTCATTCCTGTGTTTAAAATGTCAATTTTCGAACGTTCTTTGAACGTTCGTGAACGGCCTGAGAACGTTCTGGAAACGTATCTAATGTGATATCTCTACCACTACAGGGCTGTTGAAGATGCCAACACTAATAGTTCGTTTGCTCCACCGCAGGGCTGGTGGAGGAGAGGGTGGAGGCGTCGTCTCTGGTGCGTCGTTGGAGCGTCAGGAGCCGGATAGCGTTGACGGCGTCGCCTGAGGACGACGGCAAGTTGTTTACTTGTGAGGCAGACCATCCGGCTCTGAGGGGGGGCTCCGACCCCTTGCTGGCCTCCATCACCCTCTCCGTCCTCCGTGAGTATCTCCACCATACTCTTAGGGGGCTTCGACCCCCCTGGTAGCCTCGACTCTACTCTCAGGGAGGCTTCGACCCCCCTGGTAGCCTCCAGTTCACTCTCAGGGGGGGCTTCGACCCCCCTGGTATCCTCCAGTTTACTCTCAGGGGGGCTTCGACGCCCCTGGTAGCCTCCAGTTCACTCTCAGGGGGGGCTTCGACCCCCCTGGTAGCCTCCAGTTTACTCTCAGGGGGGCTTCGACGCCCCTGGTAGCCTCCAGTTCACTCTCAGGGGGCTTCGACGCCCCTGGTAGCCTCCAGTTCACTCTCAGGGGGGCTTCGACCCCCTGGTAGCCTCCACCCCACTCTCAGAGGGGCTTCGACGCCCCTGGTAGCCTCCACCCTACTCTCAGGGGGGGCTTCGACCCCCCTGGTATCCTCCAGTTTACTCTCAGGGGGGCTTCGACGCCCCTGGTAGCCTCCAGTTCACTCTCAGGGGGGGCTTCGACCCCCCTGGTAGCCTCCAGTTTACTCTCAGGGGGGCTTCGACGCCCCTGGTAGCCTCCAGTTCACTCTCAGGGGGCTTCGACGCCCCTGGTAGCCTCCAGTTCACTCTCAGGGGGGCTTCGACCCCCTGGTAGCCTCCACCCCACTCTCAGAGGGGCTTCGACGCCCCTGGTAGCCTCCACCCTACTCTCAGGGGGGGCTTCCACCCCCCTGGTAGCCTCTACCCCACTCTCAGGGTCCATGACAGAGCCCAACATGCTCTCCAGATCTTCAGTTGCAATATCTTTCCACAAGAATTCATCCCTTCTATACAAACCTTTTCTTTTTCTTGTGATGTAACTTTGCCCTAAAGCAGCATAAGATATCATCCTGTAACTTTGTCCTAAAGCAGCATAAGATATCTTCCTGTAACTTTGCCCTAAAGCAGCATAAGATATCATCCTGTAACTTTGTCCTAAAGCAGCATAAGATATCATCCTGTAACTTTGTCCTAAAGCAGCATAAGATATCATCCTGTAACTTTGTCCTAAAGCAGCATAAGATATCTTCCTGTAACTTTGCCCTAAAGCAGCATAAGATATCATCCTGTATCTTTGTCCTAAAGCAGCATAAGATATCATCCTGTAACTTTGCCCTAAAGCAGCATAAGATATCATCCTGTAACTTTGTCCTAAAGCAGCATAAGATATCATCCTGTAACTTTGTCCTAAAGCAGCATAAGATATCATCCTGTAACTTTGTCCTAAAGCAGCATAAGATATCATCCTGTAACTTTGTCCTAAAGCAGCATAAGATATCATCCTGTAACTTTGTCCTAAAGCAGCATAAGATATCATCCTGTAACTTTGCCCTAAAGCAGCATAAGATATCATCCTGTAACTTTGTCCTAAAGCAGCATAAGATATCATCCTGTAACTTTGCCCTAAAGCAGCATAAGATATCATCCTGTAACTTTGTCCTAAAGCAGCATAAGATATCATCCTGTAACTTTGCCCTAAAGCAGCATAAGATATCTTCCTGTAACTTTGCCCTAAAGCAGCATAAGATATCATCCTGTAACTTTGCCCTAAAGCAGCATAAGATATCATCCTGTAACTTTGCCCTAAAGCAGCATAAGATATCATCCTGTAACTTTGCCCTAAAGCAGCATAAGATATCATCCTGTAACTTTGCCCTAAAGCAGCATAAGATATCATCCCAAGATATAGACTTTTCTAATGTGGGGCTCAATGACAAAGGCGTTATCAAAGTAAGGTTTTCAATGTTACAAAGTTTTTTCATTATCGACTGCTTCAAATTTATTGGAAAAAAAATTTAAGCAGGAAAATCTCCGACTTTCCCAATATGCACCAAGGGCATTTACCATTATCGATTGAAGCAATTTTTGGCAAATAGATGTCAAGCTAATTGGCCGATAGTTCAATGTAAGCTAATTGGCCGATAGTTCAATGTAAGCTAATTGGCCGATAGTTCAATGTAAGCTAATTGGCCGATAGTTCAATGTAAGCTAATTGGCCGATAGTTCAATGTAAGCTAATTGGCCGATAGTTCAATGTAAGCTAATTGACCGATAGTTCAATGTAAGCTAATTGGCCGATAGTTCAATGTAAGCTAATTGGCCGATAGTTCAATGTAAGCTAATTGGCCGATAGTTCAATGTAAGCTAATTGACCGATAGTTCAATGTAAGCTAATTGGCCGATAGTTCAATGTAAGCTAATTGACCGATAGTTCAATGTAAGCTAATTGGCCGATAGTTCAATGTAAGCTAATTGGCCGATAGTTCAATGTAAGCTAATTGGCCGATAGTTCAATGTAAGCTAATTGACCGATAGTTCAATGTAAGCTAATTGGCCGATAGTTCAATGTAAGCTAATTGGCCGATAGTTCAATCCCGTCATATGTGGAACTCTCTCCACTATATTCCATTCCAATTATTTCATGAATGCAAAGAAATGGCTGACTATTTTCACCTTTACGTTCTATAAGGAATTTCACAAATACTTCACTTGATCCAATGAAGTTTTCAATTAACACGTTATAAGCTTGAAAACCACTAAACCATTCGATTTTCCGCTTCAGCAAGTGCATAGATTCTATCAATAGCCGGTTTAATATATAATTCTATATTCCTAAAAATATAGAAAATATTTGTTATATAGAATATCACATTTCATTATAATTTTCAGATACTTGATCTCTATTTTTCCAGTGGATTGTAGGTTAGGTTAGGTTAGGTTAGGTTAGGTTAGGAAGCTGAGTCAGTGAACGGTGGGTAAGGGGCTGAGCTAGTGAGTAAGGGTAGAGGTAGACGATGGGTAAGGGAAAAGGGGGGCCGAAACAAAGGGTCAGATAGAGGTGAGCGAAGGAATGAAAGGGTATATCAGGGGGGATATCAGAGCCCGGAGAATGGAATCCACTTAAGCTCCACTGGAATATGAATTGCCACTGAAGCCAAGCTCTCTAGGGAGCCTCAGTCACTCTGTGGTCTATCACGTCTCTATTTACGAAACCTGTACATCTTTCCCTAACTCATGAAGTCCCCTTTTACCTTTAACAGTTTTCAGCCTCATAAGCTTTTTATTACATGTAAACAAAGTTGTTATGATTGTTAAAAGATGTAAATAAATCAGTTGTAGTTTCATTATTGTCATTTGTGATCAAACTATCTTTAGTAAGTATTGTATTTATGTTAAAAATAATGACTCTATTCCCACAATTTTTAACACATAATTTAACACTCATTATAAAAACTGACAGAATTTGTTTTCCTAACACTTAACCAAAGTAACACATCAGACACGAACATTTTGCAAGAATAATTTTGAAACAATGAATTTTGTAACAAATGATTTTGAAGCCATGATTCCACACCAATAATTTTGAAGCCATGATTCCACACCAATAATTTTGAAGCCATGATTCCACAACAATAGTTTGGCAATAATGATTTTGCAGCCCTGAGCATCGCTAGGGTTATATGCAAAAATTATTTCCATTTCGTGGACAATGAAGACAATTGATAAGTTGTTTAGCTCACATTGGAGATAAATCAATCACTGTCACTCCGGATGCATGGAAGGGCCTCCTGGTGCTGGGATTAGTGGCTTGTTGGGGCTGGGATTAGTGGCTTGCTGGGGCTGGGATTTGTGGCTTGTTGGGGCTGGGATTAGTGGCTTGTTGGGGCTGGGATTAGGGGCTTGCTGGTGCTGGGATTAGTGGCTTGCTAGGGCTGGAATTAGTGGCTTGCTAGGGCTGGGATTAAGGGCCTCCTGGTGCTGGGTATTAGTGGCTTGTTGGGGCTGGGATTAGTGGCTTGCTGGGGCTGGGATTAGTGGCTTGCTGGGGCTGGGATTAAGGGCCTCCTGGTGCTGGGTATTAGTGGCTTGTTGGGGCTGGGATTAGGGGCTTGCTGGGGCTGGGATTAGTGGCTTGTTGAAGCTGGGATTAGTGGCTTGCTAGGGCTGGGATTTGTGGCTTGTTGAGGCTGGTATTAGTGGCTTGCTGGGGCTGCGATTAGTGGCTTGCTGGGGCTGGGATTAGTGGCTTGCTGGGGCTGGGATTAGTGGCTTGTTGACGCTGGGATTAGTGGCTTGCTAGGGCTGGGATTTGTGGCTTGTTGAGGCTGGTATTAGTGGCTTGCTGGGGCTGCGATTAGTGGCTTGCTGGGGCTGGGATTAGTGGCTTGCTGGGGCTGCGATTAGTGGCTTGCTAGGGCTGGGATTTGTGGCTTGCTGGGGCTGGGATTAGTGGCTTGTTGGGGCTGGGATTAGTGGCTTGCTGGGGCTGGGATTTGTGGCTTGCTGGGGCTGGGATTAGTGGCTTGTTGGGGCTGGGATTAGTGGCTTGCTAGGGCTGGGATTTGTGGCTTGCTGGGGCTGGGATTAGTGGCTTGTTGGGGCTGGGATTTGTGGGTTGCTGGGGCTGGGATTAGAAAATCCCAGTTGGATACCAGTTATGTGTCTCTAAGACCTTCTCTTATTGTGGGCACTCGTAGTCAGATCGGTACAGCTCCTGTTCTTCCATTCCTGTGGTCGAAGTTCGAGGTTCCGTTGGTGCAAGTGAATGAAATGTTATTTCGACCTTTGTTGTGGTTTGTAATCTATCTATCTGTCTATCTGTCTATCTGTCTATCTGTCTATCTATCTATCTATCTATCTATCTATTGCTGTAAAGCTTTTAAAATTTTGATGCACAAGAGAATACTGTTGTTAGGTCCGATCATTTCTCTACCTGGCATTTTGTCTGTCTGTCTTTCTGTCTGTCTCAGAAAGGTCAAACTCGTTAACCTTCAAGTTCTAAAACAAAGAAGTTGGAACAAATGATCTTGAGTCATTATCTCTCGCAAGTTCCAACCAGTTCAAAAATTTCCTGAGATTCTTAGATAGAGCTCTGAGTCAAGTTCAGTCTGTTGATGGGGTCTGAGATCAGCTCCCACACCCCCCACAGACCAGCCTGGCCCTCCCCACAGACCAGCCTGGCCCTCCCCACAGACCAGAGAAACACTAACACCCCCCACAACACCCCCACAGACCAGAGAGACACTAACACACCCCCACAACACCCCCACAGACCAGAGAGACACTAACACCCCCACAACACCCCCACCGACCAACCTGGCCCTCCCCACAGACCAGAGAGACCCTAACACCCCCACAACACCCCCACCGACCAACCTGGACCTCCCCACAGACCAGAGAGACCCTAACACCCCCCACAACACCCCCACAGACCAACCTGGACCTCCCCACAGACCAGAGAGACACTAACACCCCCACAACACCCCCACCGACCAACCTGGCCCTCCCCACAGACCAGAGAGACACTAACACCCCCCACAACACCCCCACCGACCAACCTGGCCCTCCCCACAGACCAGAGAGACCCTAACACCCCCACAACACCCCCACCGACCAACCTGGACCTCCCCACAGACCAGAGAGACCCTAACACCCCCCACAACACCCCCACAGACCAACCTGGACCTCCCCACAGACCAGAGAGACACTAACACCCCCACAACACCCCCACCGACCAACCTGGCCCTCCCCACAGACCAGAGAGACACTAACACCCCCCACAACACCCCCACAGACCAACCTGGACCTCCCCACAGACCAGAGAGACACTAACACCCCCACAACACCCCCACAGACCAACCTGGACCGCCCACCATCAGCGGCTACAAGACAGGAGAAGTCCTCGTAGCAGGAGAGAGAAGGACCCTAGTGTGCCGGGTGTCAGGGGGCAACCCGCGCCCCTGGGTCACGTGGCACCGTCAGGGACTTCTGTTGGATGACACAACCACCTCAGACGCCGCAGGGGTCATCAACACCCACCAACTGACAGCCACCGCTGCTGACGACGGCGCCATCTATGAGTGTAGAGTCAACAGTGACCTCCTTCAGGAGCCTATGGTGGCCAATGTCTCTCTCACTGTGTACTGTGAGTACTATCCCAGAGAGAGAGAGAGAGAGAGAGAGAGAGAGAGAGAGAGAGAGAGAGAGAGAGAGAGAGAGAGAGAGAGAGAGAGAGAGAGAGAGAGAGAGAGAGAGAGAGAGAGAGAGAGAGAGAGAGAGAGAGAGAGAGAGAGAGAGAGAGAGAGAGAGAGAGAGAGAGAGAGAGAGAGAGAGAGAGAGAGAGAGACATATATTAAGGACAAGACCAGCTAGCGGTTCTACTTTAAAAATAGGACCGTGGGTATGGATCTCACATGCCAGTTGTTCTCATAATATATTCACTCTCATTAATGAGTTATGAGTGTTCATGAGTGTGGTGTGAGTCCTGTGTTCATATCATGTGTATTTATATCCTGTGTTTATATCATTGGTTACAATGATCAGGTGATTAAGTTTCGTCACAAAATTTCAAGTGTACAATGAAAAAAAAATATATATTCACTTGTAAAGCATCGCAATGCCTACGATGTCGACCGCAACGTTCAAATTACGGTGCTTTACTGAAATGTATTACATCGCATTATTGACGATTCCAGGGGCAATAGGATCTCTATCTCCTCTGGGTAATTAGGTTGCCTAGTTTCACGCTAATGACCAGGCTAAACCACTTCAAATTCTACGCAAGTCAGTCCGTTGAAACGGGGATGCACTAACAACAGAATTGCCCCATTTCAGCTCATTAAGACTGGTTAACAAAATATTGAATATCAGATGAGCTTTCCCTTCCCATAGCTCATGGTGAGTCTTACACTACTAGCTTTCTCCGGACTGGAGCGATCAGATTTGGACGCGTGACCACTTAATCCTCCCTGGCCAGGGTTTGAACCCAGGCCAAATCGCTTACGGTAACACACGTGGTAACTGTGTGTTACCAAGCTCGGTTAGTAACACACTCGCTGGGTGAGTATGTTACTCACCCTGTTACTCACCCTGATTAGTTTTTGACTCACCCTCCAGCTGTTGTGTTCACTCCCTGGATATGGAAGGATGAAGAGATGAATAATGGATACCCATGGTAATGGGTATCGTTGGGCGTGGGAGTACCCCTTTGGGTACTTTAAGGGGTATTGATACCCAATCGTGGTAGAAGTACCCACGGGGAGTGGAATTACAGGCAAACCTGCTGTCAAAAGCCCTTGTACTCATGCAGAAAAATACTCCAGATTCCAAGCACTCAGAGAGTGGTTTCAAACTCCACAACCTCAAACAGAGAAATACTATCTGTTTTTCAACTCAAACAGGTCGTGGATAAAGAATCTTGAATTCCACAACGTCCCAAGCTTCCTTACAGGAATAAGAAGACACTGATCTTGTATTTTGGCTTCAGAGGACGTCTTTCCGAACCTTTAACATCCTTGGAACGAAATGAGAAAACATCTCCATTCTCTCCCTCACTGACAGACATATGAGGCTGATATGAGGAGAGCTGATATGAGGAGAGCTGATATGAGGAAAGAGAGTTATACAAAACTACTGAACTACTACTTTTAAAGCATAAAATGAATCGTGTTCATCTTTCAGATCGTGAAAATACATAATTTTTTTCTCAACAGTCTTCAATGAATTCCCACTAACAATGAAAAAAAAATGTATTTATAGCCACACTAATCACAGATTAGCTTAAAAATTACCAGAAGTTCTTAGATTCTTAGAATACACATTGCTGTGACAATTTTAAGTATTCTTGATTCTAATTTTTAATCAAAAATTCTTCAAACTTGCACGATTCTTGGAAGCAACAGTTTCCAAGATTCGCACAAGTGTAAACAAATACCTGAAATTAATTTCACCTGGGGGGGTGAAATTAATCCAGGTTTCGTGTTCGTGTACCAACAGATGTTCCCTCATTCGTTAGCCTGATAGGACCTACGCAGGTGGAAGAAGGGGCGTCCATCTCTCTTACTTGTGAGACGAGCAAGTCTAATCCTCCGGTCTCTATCATCTGGAGAGTGCAAGGTACGTAGGTAAAACATTTATCTTTATCTGTGAAAAGCCTTATCAATCTTCACAATCTTCTTTCATCTTCACCTCCCAAGGATAAGGGAGCCGGTCGGCCGAGCGGACAGCACGCTGGACTTATGATCCTGTGGTCCTGGGTTCGATCCCAGGCGCCGGCGAGAAACAATGGGCAGAGTTTCTTTCACCCTATGCCCCTGTTACCTAGCAGTAAAATAGGTACCTGGATGTTAGTCAGCTGTCACGGGTTGCTTCCTGGGGATGGAGGCCTGGTCGAGGACCGGGCCGCGGGGACACTAAAGCCCCGAAATCATCTCAAGATAGATCTGTGAAGAGCCTTATTCATTTTCACAGCCTATGGATAGTCTGGATTATTAACCCATTCACTTTCATCCCCTCTAAAAAATTCATGGTTTTAGCACAATTTCTCACCCCATCTAATGGATCAAAATTATTCAGTAGTTCCAAGAACACATGTCACTTCCAATGTGTAATATATGTGAGAGAACACGTGAAGGAGAAAATATGTGTGAGTGTAACACCTGACTATCAGATCTTAGTTTATACTATATACTTTTTGCTGCTACACATGAGGCGTTGTATTATTTTATTTGTTTTTGTATCATAAAATAATTTAATATAACATGCATTAAAACTAATTATAAGTAGCTCGTATATCTTGCCTTATGTAGTTTAAATATGTAATATATTTTAACAATAAACTACGTTACGTTCTAAAATAAAGCCAATTTGAAGAAGGGGGACCCATAGCCTCGGAGGAAACCACACATAACGCATTGGAGGGAATGTAGGTCCCCTCCAATACAGTTTCTGTATATTAGTAAGATATCAAGTTGTAAATAACATTCATACGATATAAATACATTTTCATTGACAATAAAGCTCAAATAAAAATAATCTCTTTTGGCAAATAAAAATTGGCTATTTAAGTATTGGATTTTGAAATATTCATTACTTGAATGCTGTTTTGAGAGCTGGAATTTGCTTTTTCTTTCATCCATACGGATGAAAGAAGAGAGTTTGAGAGAAAATGAGTGCGTGTGTGTGAAAAAAGCACCATTTACGAGTAGATTTTATTGTTAACTGCGTGTGCTTGACGTGGGTGTTGCAAGAACACTATTGCTGTGTCTTTGTTGAGTGTGATTGATATAGGTGTTGCAGGAACGTCGTTAATGTGTGTTTGTTGCGTGTGCTTGATGTGGGTGTTCCAGGAACGTCGTTAATGTGTGTTTGTTGCGTGTGCTTGATATAGGTGTTGCAGGAACGTCGTTACTGTGTATTTGTTGCGTGTGCTTGATGTGGGTGTTCCAGGAACGTCGTTACTGTGTATTTGTTGCGTGTGCTTGATGTGGGTGTTCCAGGAACGTCGTTAATGTGTGTTTGTTGCGTGTGCTTGATGTGGGTGTTCCAGGAACGTCATTACTGTGTTTGTTGCGTGAGCTTGATATAGGTGTTCCAGGAACGTCGTTACTGTGTATTTGTTGCGTGTGCTTGATATAGGTGTTCCAGGAATGTCATTAATGTGTGTTTGTTGCGTGTGCTTGATGTAGGTGTTGCAGGAACGTCGTTAATGTGTATTTGTTGCGTGTGCTTGATATAGGTGTTCCAGGAACGTCGTTACTGTGTATTTGTTGCGTGTGCTTGATATAGGTGTTCCAGGAACGTCGTTACTGTGTATTTGTTGCGTGTGCTTGATGTGGGTGTTGCAGGAACGTCGTTAATGTGTGTTTGTTGCGTGTGCTTGATGTAGGTGTTCCAGGAACGTCGTTAATGTGTATTTGTTGCGTGTGCTTGATGTGGGTGTTCCAGGAACGTCGTTACTGTGTGTTTCTTGCGTGTGCTTGACGTACGGGTTGCAAAAACACCATAACTAACTGTGTATCTATTTCCGGATGCTTTCCGGGGGCGCTGCTGCTGCTACTGCTGCAGGAGAAACAGTTACCGGTGAGCCTGAGACAATGGTGAGAGTGAGCACAGGAGGATGGGTCACCACTTCACAACTCACTCACCACAAGGTCAGGTCACGTAAGGTCACGGAGGTGGTGGTGGAGTGCCGTGCCCTCAACCCGGCTATAGAGCAGATAGTCTCCAAGACCCGAATCGTCGCTATTACCAGTAAGTCTGTCTATCTACTCTAGTAACCTGGGGCCTGATTCACGAAGTAGTTACCTAAGCACTTACGAACATGGGGCCAGATTCACGAAGTAGTTACCCAAGCACTTAGTAACCTTGGGCCAGATTCACGAAGCAGTTACCCGGCACTTACGAACATGGGGCCAGATTCACGAAGCAGTTACCCAAACACTTACGAACCTGGAGCCAGATTCACAAAGCAGTTACCCAAACACTTACGAATCTGGGGCGAGACTCACGAAGCAGTTACCTAAGCACCTTCGAACTTGGGGGCCACATTCGCGAAGCAGTTACGCAGGCATTTACGAACCTGTACATCTTTTCTCAATCTTTGACGGCTTTGTTTACAATTATTAAACAGTTAATGAGCTCCGAAGCACCAGGAGGCTGTTTATAACAATAACAACAGTTGATTGGCAAGTTTTCATGCTTGTAAACTGTTTAATAAATGTAACCAAATCCGTCAAAGATTGAGGAAAGATGTACACGTTCGTAAGTGCTTGCGTAACTGCTTCGTGAATCTGGCCCCTGAGGTTAATTATGTATTTACATGTGTAAGTATTCACATAGAGACAAGAGCTAAATTAATCTGAGAATTTTCGCGATTTAACACATTTGGAAGGAGGGAGGGAATTATCAGGGGAAAGCGCCATGTCATGACGACTATATAGCACTGGGAAGGGGTCAGGATAAGGATTTGGGATGGGACGGGGGGAAGGAATGGTGCCCAACTACTTGTGGACGGTCGGGGATTGAACGCCGACCTGCATGAAGCGAGACCGTCGTCCTACCGTCCAGCCCAAGTGGTTGGGCACATTTTGAAGTAGTAAGGTATTCCTTGAGCATATATTAAATATCGAATGTGCTAAGATTATTTCCGCTTTAATTTCTTATGTGGATACTTAGGCCTAACTGAATCCCGTAATTCTGTGGTTATTAATGTGTTTTTTAATAAGTAATCTAACATAAAGTTCCCAAAGAATATGTGCACAAAATCTAGTACACTTGGATTTGACATCTACTCCCAATCGGAGACCCCAGGTTCGATTCCCCGACAGGAGAAAAATGGATGACCTCGTATCTATTCATTTAATTCTTCTGTTCACCTACAACCAACCACTTGGGCTGGACGGTAAAGCGACGGTCTCGCTTCATGCAGGTCGGCGTTCAATCTCCGATCGTCCAAGTGACTTGGAACCAGTTAATCATAGTTATCTTATGTTATCATTCTCAAGGAAGTTCTTCATCACTGATGCCTCTGATTGTGTCTGTGATACAGCCCCTCAGACACTTATTAGAAGGTAACTCTGAGTGTCTAACGATCAGGATAATCTAACACGTTGTTGTTCTTAAAGTAAGTCAATCAGTACAATCAGGTTCTTGATATTTGAGTGTCATTCAGATCTGATTCTCAGAGAACCAAGCGCTGACATTCTTTACTTTCTTATATAAATAAATCGAGGATCTTTCTATTTGACAGATGAGTAATAATTATTCTCACTGTCTGACAATTGTCTATCAACTGACACATTATCTATCAACTGATTCACTACCCGATAACTAACCTTCTACCGGACAATTGACTCACTATTTGTCGACTGACGTTTTGTAGTGCATCTGTCAAGTGAGTCACAACCTGTCAACTGACTCCCTCACGTCAGATACTCGTGTCCTCCTCCAGAACCCGCCGGACCGCCTAGATTCGAGGGTGACCTTGAACGGAACTTCCTCGCTGGAACGACCCTTGACCTTGTTTGCTCCAGCATTGGAGGTCATCCACCTCCCACAATCAGGTACGCGAACGTCAATTTTCGGTCGGATGAGAGAGATATTGAGCGATACAGTGGTTGATACGCATGCGCATTGGCTGTCATGAATGCTTCTAAGGGGAGACTGTTTCTTTTGGTGGGTTGCAGGATCTACAAGGAAGAGGAGGAGGTGCCGACGGAGGTGACAAGGGAGTTGAATGTTACGCGTGGAAGGGGTTCGGTGGGACTGACGCCAGCGGATAATGGCGCCAGAGTGACCTGTGAAGTCGCTAATGCTGGTAGCACTAGTGCCCCACTTACTGTCTACGCCAGGCTTGTTGTTCGCTGTAAGTAACTCACTCACACACACATATCTAAGAATTTAAAGACACACAAACATTCACCAATGCACTCATATAAACACACACACACACACTTACATCCCTATTCACCACTCACACAGTCGTAAACTCCCTTCGTATACGACTCGACTTAAAAACAAATGAGGACCGAACCCCTTAGACAATCGCAGCTTCTCTCAAAATACGTCCTCTATGCAGACGAGGAGTCACAATAACGTGGCTGAAGAATGTTGACCAGACCACACACTAGAAGGTGAAGGGACGACGACGTTTCGGTCCATCCAGGACCATTCTCAAGTCGACACAATCGACTTAAAAATGATCCAGAATGGACCGAAACGTCGTCGTCCCTTCACCTTCTAGTGTGTGGTCTAGTCTACCACCTCTACTCAAACGAATGACCAGAAAAATCATGAGACAAGTTTCCTCCCAGAACGCCAGTCAACACAGCTTCTGACCCATCTAAAACTTCAAAAAAATTTGAATTCATGATGCACTCAGGTATAAGGCAACGACTCAGACTCCAAAAACACTCAATAAGAGTTCCGTGACTGTTGGAAGTTAATTTTGATATACGTGTTCCGTTTAAGTTACAGTAATCGCTGCAGATAGTGACATTTATGCGTCTGGGGGATTTTATCATCATACTTTGGCGATTCATCAAGAAATTTTAATGTTCTACTTGCACGATATATATATATATATATATATATATATATATATATATATATATATATATATATATATATATAATATATATATATATATATATATATATATATATATATATATAATATATATATATATATATATATATATATATATATATATATATATATAATATATATATATATATATATATATATATATATATATATATATATATATATATATATATATATATATATATATGCGGAAAATCCACAGAGAAATATGAAATGAGGTGAACGTTTCGGCTTTGTTAAAGCCTTTGTCAACACCAGACTGACTAAGGAGAAGGGAGAAGGGGGAGGATATATAGGCCGACACCTGACCAACCCATCCCTAGGGTTGGTCAGGTGTAATTAACCAAAAACAGGTATAGCTTAGCTTAGAATGGTCAAAGAGGATTAAGCGGTCAGAGAATAAGGATGAAAGATTAAAGAAAAGCCTCATGAACACACAATATATGAATATACAATTATAATGAGACATTGTAAGCCTCTCTATCAGAGTTGTTTCTTAAACTGTTGTGCAATATTATAACTTAAAAATGGATCAAGTTTGTACATACCAGTACTAACATTAAGAAGATTTGGACACTGACTGATTAGAGCAGACTCAATCAAATTCCGTTCCACGAAATCACCACAATTGGTAATGCTTTTTGCCCCATTCCAGTTAATATTGTGATCGCATAAACTCGTATGTAGATACAATGCATTAGACGTTTGGGCAGTTCTAATACTATAAGCATGTTGTGACAATTTAATAAAAAACTCCCCTGATACAGCAGGTTGTGTGTATTCGATTCCCTGCAATGATTGTGATTCTGTGTACCTTGGACAAACAGGAAAGTCCTTACAATTGCGGTTGTCACAACATGCTTATAGTATTAGAACTGCCCAAACGTCTAATGCATTGTATCTACATACGAGTTTATGCGATCACAATATTAACTGGAATGGGGCAAAAAGCATTACCAATTGTGGGGATTTCGTGGAACGGAATTTGATTGAGTCTGCTCTAATCAGTCAGTGTCCAAATCTTCTTAATGTTAGTACTGGAATGTACAAACTTGATCCATTTTTAAGTTATAATATTGCACAACAGTTTAAGAAACAACTCTGATAGAGAGGCTTACAATGTCTCATTATAATTGTATATTCATATATTGTGTGTTCATGAGGCTTTTCTTTAATCTTTCATCCTTATTCTCTGACCGCTTAATCCTCTTTGACCATTCTAAGCTAAGCTATACCTGTTTTTGGTTAATTACACCTGACCAACCCTTGGGATGGGTTGGTCAGGTGTCGGCCTATATATCCTCCCCCTTCTCCCTTCTCCTTAGTCAGTCTGGTGTTGACAAAGGCTTTAACAAAGCCGAAACGTTCACCTCATTTCATATTTCTCTGTGGATTTTCCGCATAAAATGATCAGTGTTTTGTGATCGTCAATTGCATATATATATATATATATATATATATATATATATATATATATATATATATATATATATATATATATATATATATATATATATCAATGTGTCAAAATCAGGAAAGTTACAAATTTAGTTTGTTTGTTTGTTTGTTTAATCTCGGGATAAAGAGTCCCTGTTGGCGCAGTGGTTACATACTCGCCCCCAGCACTTCACGAGCGATTTAGTCTGGGTTCGAGTTCTGACCAGGAAGGATTGACTAGGTGCCAATCCTTCACAGTTCACTTTGATTTACTGCTGACACATGATTGTAAGCGGATTGGGGCGTCGTATTCCATGAAAAACTACTCTTTATTTAGATCACAAAACTTGTTACCTAAAGACTAAATACTGTTGCCAAAAGCCAGTGTGATTATATATCACATGAAAGGGATTAGAAGACAAGGAGCTGGGATTTAAGGGCAAAGAGTTGAAATATAAAGAAAAGGAGCTCGGATATGAGTACAAGGAGCTTGGATATGTGGATAGGGAAGTGGGATATGTGGACTGGGAGGTAGGGATATGAGGGCCAGGAACTGGGATATGTGGAAAAGAGAAAGCAACGGTGCCCAAGCACTTGCACCATCGGGAATCAAAGGCAGACTCTGCAAGATTCTATTCCATGGTCGTATCGACCAGCAGAAGTATATGGCCGTTTAGGCGAAGGAAAACGTTTTCTGCGTTGACTTTAGGGCTAAGCCCTGAGAGAGCTTTCATACAAGGTTAGTCGCTCCAACGGATTGATGGCTCACGCAGTGGTGCGCGATTTTGTTTTAACGGTCGTTTATAATCCTGTTCTCTAGTGCCCCCTTGAAAATATTTCGTCTCACCCTAGGGAGCCGGTCGGCCGAGCAGACAGCACGCTGGACTTGTGATCCTGTGGTCCTGGGTTCGATCTCAGGCACCGGCGAGAAACAATGGGCAGAGTTTCTTTCACCCTATGCCCCTGTTACCTAGCAGTAAAATAGGTACCTGGGTGTTAGTCAGCTGTCACGGGCTGCTTCCTGGGGGTGGAGGCCTGGTCGAGGACCGGGCCGCGGGGACACTAAAGCCCCGAAATCATCTCAAGATAACCTCAAGAAGATACTTGGGCATTGTTCCATGTCTCAACGGAAGGGCGACTGATACTGTTCTTGCATGTCTGAGATGGTTCAAGCAGTTAGGCGCCATTACTTCCCTACTTCCTCCACTTCGAGACCTCTCTTGGACGGTAGAGCGACGGTCTGACTTCGTGCAGGTCGGCGTTCAATCCCTGACCATCCAAGTGCTTGGGGCATCATTCCTTACCCCCCGTCCCATCCTAAATTCTTATCCTGACGACTTTCAAGTGTTATATAGTCGTAATGTGACGGAGTAGACAGGAATAGCCAATCACGAACACACAGCTAACCTCTTGCTTTGCTCATCCCACCTCTAGTATTTCCTATTATTCCCCCCTAACTAATCCCAATCCTCTATCCCCTATCTCCCCTTTATCACACCATTTCTCTACCCGCCTCCTTATCGTGTCATCCCCCTCATTTGACGAATCTTCTAAACCCACCAAATCTGACCAAGGAGAATTTTATGATCTTTTTGCTCTGAATTAATCTCTGGCCCATGGTCTTAATAGGCATGGTCTTGGTCCTGTATGCAGGCGATGAGTCACAATAACGTGGCTGAAGAATGTTGACCAGACCACACACTAGAAGGTGAAGGGACGACGACGTTTCGGTCCGTCCTGGACCATTCTCAAGTCGATTATGACTTGAGAATGTGTCGAAGTCACAATCGACTTGAGAATGGTCCAGGACGGACCGAAACGTCGTCGTCCCTTCACCTTCTAGTGTGTGGTCTGGTCAACGTGGTCCTGTATGGTCTTCTTGCTGACCTACTTGGTCTGCTCGGGGTCCTATTCGATCTGTTTCCGGTCGCATATGATCTATATAATGTCTCATGCGGTGTAAGAATGATCTTATATGGTCTAAGAATGGTCTCATATGGTCTGCTTATGGTCTCACACACATCTCATATCACCACAGAGTTTAATTGCAGCCCAACACCACTCACAGACGGTCGTTTCCATTACATAACAATTTAATAGCATATTCCAAGTCTAATCACCCAATTTCTTCTCCTAGTTTCATCTATATTGCAAAGCTGTTGCCTAACTGTTGCAGAAGGGAAGGGAACTATCAGGGGGGGGAAAGCGCCAAGTCATTACGACTATATGGCACTTGGAAGGGGTCAGGATAAGGATTTGGGATGGGACGGAGGAAAGGAATGGTGCCCAACCACTTGGACGGTCGGGGATTGAACGCCGACCTGCATGAAGCGAGACCGTCGCTCTACCGTCCAGCCCAAGTGATTGTACAACTGTTGCAGAAGAGAATATTTCCTTCTGTAGTCATGAGAAAAAAGGATTTGTCGTGCATTCAGAACATCACAATGATCAAAAAATCTGTTTTCATGATCAATAGTTAATCCCTAATTAATAATTCTAATGCAGTAATGCAATCTATATACTTTTTAGATGCTCGTTAGCTTGGGGGTTGGTTGTATTCGTATTGTATTCGGTGTATAATACAACGTCAGAAACGGCCATGTTCAAGCCACCTCTATAATAATTATAGAACATATGATACTAAAACCCAATAATTCAATCATATAATCATATAATTATTCAATGATGAATGATTATATTCCTGCAAACACACACCGTAATGGTCCCTATAATTCTCTTGTTACAACTTGAAATTAAGTTGTTACATCTTGTTATAACGTTTTTATGACGTATTATGACGTTGTTACAACTTGCTATATTGGATGTTACAATTGCTAGGTGTTAAAACTCGTTTGGAGTCGTTAAAACTCGTTAGAAGTCGTTAAAAACTTGTTCGCAGACGTTAAAACTCGTTAGAAATCGTCAAAACTCGTTAGAAAGTCGTTAAAACTCGTTAGATGACGTTAAAACTCGTTAGATGACGTTAAAACTCGTTAGAAGTCGTTAAAACTCGTTAGATGACGTTAAAACTCGTTAGAAGTCGTTAAAACTCGTTAGAAAGCGTTAAAACTCGTTAGAAGGCGTTAAAACTCGTTAGAAGTCGTTAAAACTCGTTAGAAAGCGTTAAAACTCGTTAGAAGTCGTTAAAACTCGTTAGAAGTCGTTAAAACTCGTTAAAAGTCATTAAAACTCGTTAATTGGCGTTAATACTTGTTAGAAAGTCGTTAAAACTCGTTAAAAGGCGTTAAAACTCGTTAGAAAGTCGTTAAAACTCATTAGAAGTCGTTAAAACTCGTTAAAAGTCATTAAAACTCGTTAATTGGCGTTAATACTTGTTAGAAAGTCGTTAAAAGGCGTTAAAACTCGTTAGAAAGTCGTTAAAACTCATTAGAAGTCGTTAAAACTTTGTTGTAGCAACGTCGTAGAGTGTTTAAAGTAGATTAAAACACGCAAAATTGTAAATAACGAATTCAAAACACAAACAAACGAACTAGGGAAATACAACCCAACGAATTAAACGAACAAAATATATGCAAGGTAGACTGTTACAGCGGTGAGCCCCGAGGCCTGAATTGCTCCTCTAGCGGTAATTAGTCCACGGGTGTAACAATGTAGTGTTGTTAAGGTACATTACGAGGGAGACCGAGAGCCCACTTATTCCTCTAATGATAGGTGTGCTGGTGGTAGTTCTGCTGTTGCTCGCAGATCCTTCAATTTCAAATGGATTTGCAATTACAAAATAGCTGATTAAACATTGCTAAACTTCGTATTTCTGTTATAAGGAAGTTATGAGCAGTTGGTTTAAATCTCTATCATGTTTTTGCATTTGGATATGCGGAGAAGTATTGAATTTTACGTAATATAATATTTAAAATAATTCAAATTCAATGTTTATTTGACTTTTGACTAATGTTGTTAGAGAATTTCCAGCTTTCACTTAGTATGCTTTGAGTGGCAACTTTCACTAATTATGCTTTGAGTGGCAATTTTCACTCAGTATGCTTTGAGTGACAACTTTCACTCAGTATGCTTTGAGTGGCAATTTTCACTTAGTATGCTTTGAGTGGCAACTTTCACTCAGTATGCTTTGAGTGGCAACTTTCACTCAGTATGCTTTGAGTGGTAACTTTCACTCAGTATGCTTTGAGTGGTAACTTTCACTCAGTATGCTTTGAGTGACAACTTTCAAATTCCTTTGAAGTTGGATTATAAATAAAAAATAATCACCAATCCTTTTCACTGTTCGTAGCAATACCTTTTTAAGCACTAAATCAATTTTTGTTTTGGGGTGGGGGGGGGGGGTGTTTTATTAAAAAAAAATATGAAATTGTGGCGAAGGGAGCCGGTTGCTGAGCGGACAGAACACTGGACGCGTGATCCTGTGGTCCCGGGTTCCATCCCGGGTGCCGGCGAGAAATGATGGGCAGAGTTTCTTTCACCCCTGATGCCCTTGTTACCTAGCAGTAAATAGGTACCTGGGTGTTAGTCAGCTGTCACGGGCTGCTTCCTGGGGGTAGAGGTCTGGTCGAGGATCGGGCCGCCGCTGTGATTAACAAACCATCACAGTAACTTTTGCTGGGTCTCTTGTTCACTATACACCGTACCGATTTGGCTATATTCATGAAATTTAACGTAAAATTCTACGGTCCTATACATCACGTATCATATATTATTATAAATTTTCTACAGTCCCTTTATACTCAACCTGTTCCTTTTCTCATATTAATGACGCCTTTTCACTTTCCGGTAAACCTTTACTTTTCCAAATTTATTATTTCCAATTCCAGCTATAAATAAAATCACGTTCTCTTACCAATTTTTGTAGTAATTAATATATTATATGACCCCTAAAATGTGTATATTGTTTGAGTTTGCTAATGCATTTCTCTCTTCCCCGCCACAATTCCAAGAAAGAGTCTACGGTGCTGGCCCTCCGCGTTTCACTTACTCGGGTTTATGTTCCACAGGCATCGGTTCACAACCATTCTTTTTCCGTCTGTAAGTTTCTCTGTTTGTATGTTTTTTTTTTTTAAACGGACACACTCTCTGTCTGTCTGTCTCTCTTTTTCTCTATCTGCCTGTCTCTCTCTCTCTCTCTCTCTTCTTGTTAACTGGGTTAACAGGAACAGTGAGTGAGTGACCTCTTGTCGTTCTTCTCTTCTCCACAGTTGCTCCGTGGGAGGTGTCAGGCTCCGTCACCCCCACCACAGTAGAGGAAGGAGCCATAGTGAGGCTCTCCTGTGAGTCCTCCTCCAGCCTCCCGCCCTCCAACATCACCTGGAGGTCTGAGGACGTCACCCTAGACGGTGCTACCATTACCAACACCCAGGGGGCCTTCGGAGGCACCAGCACTAGGTGGGTAGCTGATTGGGTCTCTGGTGATTGATTGTGAGATTGTGATGGCCGAGAACCAGGTCGTGGTGAGACCTGATGTCTTCCCCACCAACACAGTCCTGAGATATCTTCCCTTTGTGTGCCAAACAATGTAAGATAAATAATGTAAGATTGCGTTAAGACTGACCATGTTTGTGTAGAGCTTTCCGATGCTGAGTTTGCATGCCTGGAATTGTGTATTCAACATCGGGTGGAATAGAGGACTGGAAGTGGAAGAGGTAAAGGCTATTTTTCCAGGAACTTGCAGTGTATCTGAGCCGTCCAGGTAAGAGTGTTATGGCCTTTGCAGATGTTGGTTCAGAGGATTGAACTGGGAGGAATTGTGGTGTAGAAGAGAGAGGCTACATACTGGCCTACATTCTCCTGGAAGGTGAGATGCTATGGGTGTGGTTTTGTGGCTATAGTGGAGGACAGAAGGGCAGATATTTCTGATGAAGGTTGGTTGGAAATGTGAGGGCAAGGGGCAGGTGTGTTGGAGTGAGGAGGAGCATGGAGGTAATGTGTATGAGAGGTAAGATGTCGAGAGATGAGAGAGAGATGTCTTGGAATGGGTAGAAGGGACATGAGGGTCTGTAATTTATGAGATATTGTTGGGTTAGTGTAAGGAAGTGATGCATGAAGGTAGCATCATCTATAGGAAGCAGGTGTGGGTGGAATAGGGCATTATGTGGGTAGCGACAGGTGTGTGTGGGTGGAAGAGAGCATTGTAGTGAAGATGGATGGTGATGGATGGTGTTGGTGGGCATATTTCCTCCCTCTCTCACCATCTGTATGTGAGAAATCCTCTGAAATCTGTACAATCTTCGAAATTGTTTAGCTTCCTATTACTGGGTTGTCTCCTTAGGATTCAGAATGATAATTAGTTACTTTGTTTTTTCTTCTTTATATTTCAAGTTTATTGTTGTTTTTTTCTGTCCTGTGTTTGTTTGAATGTGATTGTGGCCATTTGTTTTATATGATGTGTTTCGAATTGTACAAGATTTATTGTTTCACACTGAATAAAGGCGAAACGGAGTTTTACTACTCTCTGAAAAAAATACCACAAGTATATGCCAAACCTTTTCTATTGAACGGTGAAGAAAGGTCACCATTTTTTACCGAACTTAGGAGACAAATACACCAGTGAAGAGATAAAGTTCAACACTGATTTCTGTAAAAATCTCAGCCTTATCTTTTTTGAGCTTTCAATGGAAAAAAATGTAATCCTTTCCAATCTGCTGAGGTCGTAAAAAAGGATAACATTGCCTTCATGTGGAGTTCTTGTCCATCTTTATAGGGGTAACTTCTTATGTTAAATTTAACCTTTATATTTATACAGCAATTTTCAGTGTTGCAATCTTGCTAAGGATGGTACAGTTGTCTGAGATCATCACTTACATTGAACTTATGATATTCTTGAAAAATTTGAGTGTGCATGAGGTATAGTTGACAGCCTATTCTTACATAGAAGGCTCTGAATTCAAGGATATATATTCTCTTTTTCACATCAGGTAGTCAGGTAAACATTCTCATGTTCAAATGTGTCTGAGAACATAGAAATGTTCTCCTTCAAAGATGGTTCAAAAGTCAAGGGAATTCTACTTTGCTCAAGTTGTTCTGAAGGTAATGAGACATTATCTCTTCGTGTTTCAGTAATCATGAAGAATCATTCTGCCATTAAGGGTTTGTAAGTTTAGGTAATTATCAGACGAAAGCAGTAAGGTATTACGAGTATATAGCACATGAAAGATAGATGAAAGTAAGGATATAGGATATGATTGATTATTATCCAGTTGATTGGTCAGGATTATCTCTTTACCTAACAGTGTAGTAGTACTGTGTGTATGTGTGTGTGTGTGTGTGTGTGTGTGTGTGTGTGTGTGTGTGTGTGTGTGTGTGTGTGTGTGTGTGTGTGTATAATTACCTAAGTGTAGTTACAGGATGAGAGCTACGCTCGTGGTGTCCCGTCTTGGGACACCACGTGTGTGTGTGTGTGTGTGTGTGTGTGTGTGTGTGTGTGTGTGTGTGTGTGTGTGTGTGTGTGTGTGTGTGTGGAATTGAGCAATTAGCTCTTGGACCCCGTCTTTCCAACAAATCTATTTTCCTCTATAATGTCAACTACATATATTTCTCTCTAAAACACGCGAACACAATCACACACACTCATCCACAGAAAGCAGCCCGTTTCACCTATCTAACTCCCAGGTACCTATTTACCGCTAGATAAACAGAGGCATCAGGGTGGAAGAAACTTTACCCATTTTTACCTACCTTAACCAGGAATCGAACCCTGGCTCTGAGAACTAAGACCCACGAGCGCTATCCACTCAGCCACAAGGCCCCCAAGTACAGAAGACAAATATATCAAGAAAATTTTCACTTATCACACAAACATCTACAATCTTTTCCTGAATAAAGAACTCCAAGGAACTCATGTTGTCTCATGGGTAAGACCTTCTTTTACCCATGGGTAAGTCCTTTCTTCCTCATGGGTAAGTTCGTCTTTTCCTCATGATGAAAAAGACTTAATTCATCTTTTTCCTGTTTAGGTCTGAGGTGCAGGTGAGGACAACGGCAGGTGACAACGGCAGGAAGTTCGTGTGTGAAGCTAGCAACGGGCTTGGACCTCCCGTTCACACTACACTCACCACTCATGTTCTTCGTGAGTATCCCGTTGTCTGTGGCTGGAATGAGTAACTGTTAACTGTTATTGCTGGTGTGAGTATCTGTTTTCTGTTGCTGGTGTATCTGTTGTCTGTCGCTGGTGTGAGTATATGTTGTCTGTTGCTGGTATGGTGTGTGTGAGTGTGTGTTTGCGTGTGTGTGTATGTGTGTGGTTGCGGATGTGTGTGTTTAATATATATATATATATATATATATATATATATATATATATATATATATATATATATATATATATATATATGTGTGTGTGTGTGTGTGTGTGTGTGTGTGTGTGTGTGTGTGTGTGTGTGTGTGTGTATAGTAAATGTGAGAGAAAGAGAGTTATAAAAAAGTTTGAATGTGTGTGTGTGTGTGTGAGAGAGAGAGAGAGAGAGAGAGAGAGAGAGAGAGAGAGAGAGAGAGAGAGAGAGAGAGAGAGAGAGAGAGAGAGAGAGAGAGAGAGAGAGAGAGCTCCACACAGAAAGAGGGTGAAAAGGAATGAATATGTGAGAAAAAGAAAGTGATATTGAAATCGAAAATTTCCCTACGCCCCCCCCCACCCCCCAAAAAAAAACATATTGAAAATTCTCCTCCCAGTCTGAAAAAGACCAGGTTATGGCGTCCCCGGCCACTCAAAAAAGAAAAAGAGACTGCGAATATCGAACCGGCCAGCCAGATGCCTGTAGTCAAAACACATTCATCAACACATAAGTCCAGTTGAGGAAAGTCCAGTTCAGGAAAGTCCTGTTGAGCACCGCTCCTGTCAACGTGTTCCTTTACGTGGTCCTATATATATATATATATATATATATATATATATATATATATATATATATATATATATATATATATATATATATATATATATATATATATATATATATATGTGATTATAGCGGTTCTGTGAGAACCAGTTCTGTTTTTTTATGGTTATAATTATTGATATGAAAATAAATTCCATTTCGGAGTGCAAAATGGTTGTAAAATGTTTACAACTCTTCCTGCCCGGGGCACTGTTGTACTGGTGCTGGTGAAAGACATCTCCAACGGTGCTGGTGAGATCACCTCCAACGGTGCTGACGAGAGGCACCTCCAAAGGTGCTGGTTCTCCAACACTCCGGCTGACACATTAATGGCCCTGTTTTACGACCGTTCTGTGATCATTCAAGCTGTCTCCTCACATAAAGCTGCCCAGATGTATTCTTGTGGAAGCGGTAGTGCCCGTGGAAATACACCTATGGAAGTAGTGACCACGAAAATACAACCATGGGATCAATACATTCCTGCTGTCGAAGCAGCAATACAGTACAACTATTGTGGGTAACGTCCATTGATATATGAGTGTGAGTTGTGGAGATCGGAAGGGGGGAGGCTGCACTGCTACTTGTATCAAAGGACCTTGTTTTATGCAGGTCGGAGATCGATCCCCTTGCTTCTCTCTGGCTTCATATCCCAGCTCATTGTCATCAAATCCCTTCCAAGTGCAATATAGCCACACTAGTTTAGCACACATAAATACCACCCACACTCAATAGACCCAATTTTCTCGTAAATACAAACTCCACGACCCAAGGAGCGAGATTTGGCCTTGCGGAGGAATTTAAGAGGCGTTAGGATCACACATTTCTTTTAACAGAGGTTGTAGATCGTGGCGAATAACTTTTTCCAACTGACGTTTGTTTTTGAGCGCAGAAGGCAAGCGATACCACTGATTTGCTTTGAGAATGATGTGCTCATATCAAGAGCAAATGCTCTTCTTAAAAGCTTTCCACTGAGTTTATTTAACATGAAATATGGCAATCTCTTCTTAAGGCAGCGATGGAGATATACTATCAATGAAAAAAATATGAATGTTATTTCATTCATATTGATTGAAAATGTGAATATTTTTGGTTGTATGTTCTAGTGTGTTGTATGTATGTATGTTTAAGTGTGTTGTATGTATGTTGTATGTTCATCAAGTTCTTGATGTTCTATTGAACAGCTATGAGACAGAATTCAGTGGGAAACACTGAGAAGAAGATTAACATAAGGGATATTACCTTTCAGCTGGTATACCGTAGATTATTCTACTTGTAGGTAGATTGCTGCAGATTATATTATCTGTGAGGTGAACCACTTGAAGTAATACCGTTTAAAAGGTAGAATACAGCGGGTAGAATACATTGCCACTGAGGTCAATACAAAGTATTAGAATTCAGAATTAACTTTCAGTTTCAAAAAGCTGAAATTCAGACTTAAGCCTCTAGAAATATTTTGTTGAAGCACTTGCTGTAAATCTGTTTCATCCTGTACTGAACTAGTGTAATGTTTACAAACAGAAAATCGGAGATACATAAACAAAACTTGAAACTTGTGCATGGAAAGGCTTAAAAACACTTACACCCCAAAGGCTTAACAGTTTCAGAAAATTTACAGAAGTGACCTGGTCAAAGTTTGCACCTTAATAAAGTAAGCGAGACTTGCATTACACTACATTAAACCCCCCCCTAACCCCCCCATAACCCCCCCCTATCCCCCCCCTCTCCCTTTCTCGCTAAGTTGGGTATAAACTTCTCGCTAGGAACCAGGCGCCAGTGAAGTTTGCCCTTCATTTCCTTCCTCACAACTTCCCAAAAATATATATTGAATTCCATTTTAAACTTTAAAAGTGCAGTTCGCTGAAAAGGTGATAAGCTGCTGTGAAATATATGAATTCCTGAAAATATTGTTCGGTATTTCGTAGTTTAATGACAGATCCCAAGTCGTAGATTAAGTAATAATATTCCCATTTAGCAACTGTGGGAGCATATAGAATTTTATTTATGTGTGGATTTGTGTGTGGATTTGTGTGTGGATTTGTGTGTGGATTTGTGTGTGGATTTGTGTGTGGATTTGGATTTGAGTATCACTAATTTGGTGTCAATTTTGAGGTACCAAAACCGGGGACACTAAAAGCCCCGAAATCGTCTCAAGATAACCTCAAGATAACCAATCGAATGCTAGGTGAATTGAGACATCAGGTGATAGGAAACAGGTTCTAATTGCTTCTGTTTGCGAGTTTCTGTGTGTGTAATTAGACTGTATGGTCGTTAGAATGAGAGTTCCTGGGTATTTTCTTGTTACGTAGGTGTTTGGGCAATTTTGTGTTCTTGTGTCAGATGTTTGTTTGTTTGTGTGCCATATGTGTTTGTTTGAGAGTGTGTTTGTGCCTGTTGGTTAGTATGACTGAGTATTTGTTTCTGTTTGTCTCTGTCAATCTCTGAAGCATTCTTTGCTACAAGGATTCCGTGTTTCTGTTCATATATATGTACGGTTGAACCTGCTATATATATGACTTAATGTGTTTCTATGTGTCGAATGTATATATGTCACTCTATTACTATATATGTGTTTTATTGTTCTTGTGTGTGTGTGTGTGTGTATGTGTGTGTGTGTGTGTGTGTGTGTGTGTGTGTGTGTGTGTGTGTGTGTGTGTGAGTGTGTGTGTGTGTGTGTGGGTGTGTGTGTGTGTGTGTGTGTGTGTGTGTGTATGTGTGTGTGTGTGTATGTGTGTGTGTGTGTTTGTGTGTGTGTGTGTGTGTGTGTGTGTGTGTGTGTGTGTGTGTGTGTGTGTGTGTGTGTGTGTGTGTGTACTCACCTAGTTGTACTCACCTAGTTGTGCTTGACGGGTTGAGCTCTGGCTCTTTGGTCCCGCTTCTCAACCGTCAATCAACAGGTGTACAGGTTCCTGAGCCTATTGGGCTCTATCATATCTACACTTGAAACTGTGTAGGGAGTCAGCCTCCACCACATTGCTTCCTAATGCATTTCATTTGTCAACCACTCTGACACTAAAAAAGTTCTTTCTAATATCTCTGTGGCTCATTTGGGCACTCAGTTTCCACCTGTGTCCCCTTGTTCGTGTCCCACCCGTGCTGAAGAGTTTGTCTTTGTCCACCCTGTCAATTCCCCTGAGAATTTTGTAGGTGGTTATCATGTCTCCCCTTACTCTTCCCCTTACTCTTGAGTACTATATATGTTTGCGTATAGGTTCGTGTGAACTCAATTTCCATACATATTTCTTCAGAAATAACTACTTCAAGTTGGTAACAATTTATATAAATCTATTTTTAAATCCTACTCACCCTTAAGTGAATGGGGTTTGAGAATTAAGACTTTAGTCGAAGACTAACGTTAGACTTAACCCCTAGACTGCTCAATAGCTTAAGTCTGCCTTCACCTTAGTGAGGTAAAGAAACGTTTATGAATATGGCGGTGCATTTGAAGTTTTAATGGAGATATCTTTTTTTTCGAATTTCAATTATGTTAGGTTGTATTTTTCTAAATATTAGGCATATCTATATCTATAAAAAGAAATCTGTCTGTCTGGCTGTCTATCTATCATTCGATGCTGGAGGCCAGATGCTTAGGGATAGTCTCACAAAATTCTGTACCATTGGGTGATTAGGGATTATCAAAGATGCGAAGCTGAGTACTATGCCACTGGTCCCCCACATCACAAAAGGATAGCATTTTTTTTCAACTGATTCAACTTCTTACCCGGGTGCATTCGGACTTTTATAGTCAGCAATTTCATCAAATCCGGGTTTTAGACAACGGAATATTATACTATTAATATATACTATATATAATAATATTATAATATTATTATATATTATATATGCCCCCCCCCCCCCCGTAAAGGGTTGAGTCAGTTGAAAAATCCGATCCCTTAGTTTTGCATGGTGGTGGTTCAGTGGTATCACACTCAACTTTACATCATGCAAGTGGAGGTTCGAGTCTCAACCACGGCTCTCGAAACTTTTTAGTTTATATATATATATATATATATATATATATATATATATATATATATATATATATATATGTATATATATATATATATATATATATATATATATATATATATATATATATATATATATATGTATATATATATATATATATATATATATATATATATATATATATATATATATATATATATATGTACTTACATAAAAATTTACTTTATACTTAATTTTGTGATACTCGTAGGCCTCCGGGCGAACTGGAAAACGGGCTCGCCATAGCCCGTGCTACTTGGAACTTTTTGTTCCAGGTAGCGAATCTATAACACCACCACCACCAACAACAACAACAACATGGTAATCTCTAACACGTAATGTGTAGTTGGACAATTCCGCTCACGCTGTTAATTCCTTAATGAGACAACTTTGCCGGAGTGGAAACTATTGGTAACAAGGCACTTTGATGCTTAACTTTTTAATGGAGGCAACACAGCTGTCAGCGGACTGTTCATTACTTAGCAACTGTCTGCTTCTCTTAATTATCTACATGGGCTTCAACACAGTTACCTCAGGTCGAGTTTTGCGGTTATCTTGAGGTTATCTTGAGATGATTTCGGGGCTTAGTGTCCATCGATCAGGCCAGTTTTTGTTACACATCCCCAGGAAGCAGCCCGTAGCAGCTGTCTAACTCCCAGGTACCTATTTACTGCTAGGTGAACAGGGGGCATTCAGGGTGAAAGAAACTCTGCCCATTTGTTTCCGCCTCCACTAGGGATCGAACCCGGAACCTCAGGACTATGAATCCGAAATGCTGTCCACCCAACTATCAGGCCCATAGGAACTATGGGCTAAAACTTAGATGATTACAAGACATGCTAATATGATATATATATATATATATATATATATATATATATATATATATATATATATATATATATATATATATATATATATATATATATATATATTTCTGCATGTGTACTCGAAAAGGTAGTCTGTACTATTTAATTTAATTTACCAAATCTAGCTATATCAATAAACTATAATACATAAAATTAAGAAAATAATTAACGTTTGTACATATTTTGATACATAATTAAAACAAAATATAGTTTCCTGCGCACAGGACATCAACAAATTAAAAAATCCCATAAAAGTTCTTCTACTCAACTCACCATAAAACAAACTAAGTATTTAGTATTTTCAAATACAAGACAAAGGCTCACTTAGCTCATCATAACATTCTTAACACACCACAAGAAATATTAATCTAGATCTGGAGACTTATCAGAGTTAAATATTTACTTTTGTTTAATTATTTCTAACATGTTAATTAGTAAACTTGACACTCAGTTTGTACTAACAGCTGAGTGTAAACATGTGGGAAGGAAGGCAAGTAACAAGCGCCAAGCCAGTACGACTATATAGCATTTGGAAGGGGTTAGAATATGGATTTGGGATGGGACAGGGGAAAGGAATGGTGCTCAATCACTTGTGGACAGTCGGGGAATGAACGCTAAACTGCATGAAACAGGACCGTCGCTCTACCGTCCAGCCGAAGTGGTTGGGCTAAACAGATGAGAACACAGACAAAGAAAATGCAAAAAATTAAACCCCTTCCCCAATGACACGAATACAAATGCAGATTTCCTATACCATAAATCACAGGAACTCCCCGAAACGTTTCAGGAACATATTTTTGAAACTATATTTATCGTGATCTTGGCGAGAACAAAAGCTGCGATAGAATGCGAGACTGGAGAGAGAAAACGAGATGATTCAGTTTCAAAACAGAATTTCACTTTAAAGTATTTATCGTGAATAATGAATGGGAAAATATATTCCTAGGTGCCATTACACGATAATTCACAGAGTAATGGTATGAATATAGCGCATACTAACATGATAATGAGGTAGGATGGATCTTATGATGAATATGAAGAGTCTTTGCCATCAACAAGGCATCAACAGTGTGTTGATTTTGAGACACAGAAGCATTAAAACACAAAAGCTCATTCACTCATTCATACATTCATTCATACATACGTTCATTCATACACACATTCATTCATACATACATTCATTCATACATACGTTCATTCATACACACATTCATTCATACATACATTCATTCATACATACGTTCATTCATACACACATTCATTCATACATACATTCATTCATACACACATTCATTCATACATACATTCATTCATGTCTAACCAAAGCTTGAAACAATGCAGCGATCCCACATCTATTACGTTACCCGGTAAAGTAATGCATAAATCCACAACCATATTCCCATACCAGTATTTACCCAGGGCTTTTCCGAACCTAAACTTACCCAATTTGCATTTCTCGGTATTGTAAGAGATGGAATAGCGTTGCAACCCCACCCAGCCTCACACTGCAAGTGTGATTCTTTGAATGTGGCACTTATGTTGAGCTACTGCTCTTGGTCCCACCTCTCCAGTTACAAGTCACAATGATTATGGACTCAAGTTTAAAGTACTTTTTTTTTAACTATAGTCGTAAGGTGTGATTTTGATGAAAAGTTTTCTTATATCTATTGATCATCTGAAAGTTCATTACCATCAATTAATGTGTTCTTTTACTAAGTTCTACTAGCCAGCCTTGACCCCAAATATGGTGACCGATACTAGTGCCTACTAGCCAGCCTTGACCCTAAACATGGTGACTGATACTAGTGCCTACTAGCCAGTTTTGACCCCAAACATGGTGACTGATACTAGTGCCTACTAGCCAGCCTTGACCCCAAATATGGTGAATGATACCAGTGCCTACTAGCCAGCCTTGACCCCAAATATGGTGAATGATACTAGTGCCTACTAGCCAGCATTGACCCCAAATATGGTGACTGATACTAGTGCCTACTAGCCAGCCTTGACCCCAAATATGGTGAATGATACTAGTGCCTACTAGCCAGCCTTGACCCTAAACATGGTGACTGATACTAGTGCCTACTAGCCAGCCTTGACACCAAACATGGTGAATGATACTAGTGCCTACTAGCCAGCCTTGACCCCAAATATGGTGAATGATACTAGTGCCTACTAGCCAGCCTTGACCCCAAATATGGTGACTGATACTAGTGCCTACTAGCCAGCCTTGACCCCAAATATGGTGACCGATACTAGTGCCTACTAGCCAGCCTTGACCCCAAATATGGTGACCGATACTAGTGCCTACTAGCCAGCCTTGACCCCAAATATGGTGAATGATACTAGTGCCTACTAGCCAGCCTTGACCCCAAATATAATGACTGATACTAGTGCCTACTAGCCAGTTTTGACCCCAAACATGGTGACTGATACTAGTGCCTACTAGCCAGCCTTGACCACAAATATGGTGAATGATACTAGTGCCTACTAGCCAGTCTTGACCCCAAATATGGTGACTGATACTAGTGCCTACTAGCCAGTTTTGACCCCAAACATGGTGACTGATACTAGTGCCTACTAGCCAGTTTTGACCCCAAACATGGTGACTGATACTAGTGCCTACTAGCCAGCCTTGACCACAAATATGGTGAATGATACTAGTGCCTACTAGCCAGTTTTGACCCCAAACATGGTGACTGATACTAGTGCCTACTAGCCAGCATTGACCACAAACATGGTGACTGATACTAGTGCCTACTAGCCAGCCTTGACCCCAAATATGGTGACTGATACTAGTGCCTACTAGCCAGTCTTGACCCCAAATATGGTGAATGATACTAGTGCCTACTAGCCAGTCTTGACCCTAAACATGGTAAACAAAACTAGTCTCTTGTAACCTGTCTTATCGGCTGTTGCTGAATCATCCAAAGGAGCATAACCTTCAGATGACGGTGATCTGAATAGTGCTATACTCCCCCCATCCCCAGGAGCAGTATGGCACTATCATGCCTCCCACAGGGGCAGTTTAGCACTATCATGGCCCTCTTTGTCAACAGACCCTCCTGTGTGGTTGTCGCGGCCGCCGCCAGAGGTCGACGTGTACGAGGGCGCTGACCTGATAGTGTCTGCCTCAGCTGCTGCCAACCCCGGACCTCTAAGGTATTGTGTGACCTCTAGTGACCTCTGGTGACCTTTGGTGACCTCTGGTGACCTCTTAATGACCAGTTATGTCTCCTTGTAACTTTATGTTTCCTCATGTGACTCCTTGTCTTCCTCCTGGGACAATCTGAGAGAGAGAGAGAGAGAGAGAGAGAGAGAGAGAGAGAGAGAGAGAGAGAGAGAGAGAGAGAGAGAGAGAGAGAGAGAGAGAGAGAGAGAGAGAGAGAGATAAAACGGGATGATAAGCATATTAACCAACTCATTAAAGATAAAACTCACATTCAGACCAGCCCCATAAAATATTAATAAAACCACTCAGAGAATCGCTCTCGTCTCCTCATTTCCATATTAAATACAACCAACACGATAACCGATAATCTATTAACGCTATCAACTCCATATTTGGATAACGTTGGCAAATATTATAGAGGTCGGGAAGAATTAGACTTCCACCGTGTTTTCATTGTGATATCAGGGCGACCTGACGATAGGTGAAGGAATATGATGCCATTATGTAGGCTGGAGTGTGGTTGGGTTGATGGTTAAACCCAAGTCTGAGCCCAACGTGGTTGGGCTCAGGTTTAAGGGCTTTAGAATGTTCCAGAGGACGTAGTAAGACCCACCGTGGCCTAGTCGGTTAAGTCAGGTATCTGGGATTTATCAGGTCGGGAGTTCGAGTCACTCAGTGACTTCAAAATGATTTTGGTTGATTGTAAGGGTGTAAGTAGCGAGGCCGCGGGCGTTCCGTGCATGTGGCGTCATCAGAGCACACTCTACATTGTTACTTGAGTTGCTGGCAGCTGTGTTATCTCATTTATCTTAGTTCTGATCTAAAGTTATCTGTGTAACTGGAACTGTTGTGATATTGTCTGAGTTGGTGGTATGATATTGTGGTGTGTCCTCGGTCTCTCTCTCTCTCTCTCTCTCTCTCTCTCTCTCTCTCTCTCTCTCTCTCTCTCTCTCTCTCTCTCTCTCTCTCTCTCTCTCTCTCTCAGACCCCCATCCCATCCCAAATCCTTATCCTAATCTCTTCCAAGTGATATAAAGTCGTAATGGCTTGACCCTTTCCTCTGATAGCTCCCTTCCTCCCCTCTCTCCCTCTCTCTTTCTCTCTCTCTCTCTCTCTCTCTCTCTCTCTCTCTCTCTCTCTCTCTCTCTCTCTCTCTCTCTCTCTCTCTCTCTGTCTCTCTCTCTCTCTCTCTCTCTCTCTCTCTCTCTCTCTCTCTCTCTCTCTCTCTCAGACCCCCATCCCATCCCAAATCCTTATCCCAATCTCTTCCAAGTGATATAAAGTCGTAATGGCTTGACCCTTTCCTCTGATAGCTCCCTTCCTCCCCTCTCTCCCTCTCTCTCTCTCTCTCTCTCTCTCTCTCTCTCTCTCTCTCTCTCTCTGTCTCTCTCTCTCTCTCTCTCTCTCTCTCTCTCTCTCTCTCTCTCTCTCTCTCTCTCTCTCTCTCTTTCTCTCTCTCTCTCTCTCTCTCTCTCTCTCTCTCTCTCTCTCTCTCTCTCTCTCTCTCTCTCTCTCAGACCCCCATCCCATCCCAAATCCTTATCCTAATCTCTTCCAAGTGATATAAAGTCGTAATGGCTTGACCCTTTCCTCTGATAGCTCCCTTCCTCCCCTCTCTCCATCTCTCTTTCTCTCTCTCTCTCTCTCTCTCTCTCTCTCTCTCTCTCTCTCTCTCTCTCTCTCCCACTCGCTCCCAGTTTCACACACACTTGTATTTAGAATACATTACCGAAGCAGATAATGTATTTCAAATCACCCGCCCTGCAATGGAATTATCCTAAGTACATATAATTTGATCTCGTTCCTGAGGTCTAATACCGAAGATCGTTTCAATATTCCTCCATGTAAGACGTGCAAGATCTCGTCTTTTCATCTCGTGAGACGCTGATGCTAAACGGTCTCCATTTATGCCGGATGTTGGCGTGGTGAAGTGAATCGTCATTTACTAAATAATGATTTTACGTGCTAGAAATATTTTCACGTATTTGTAGTACGTGAGAGAAGCGTTTATAGGGTTGTGGTTCGAACAGAGGTCTCAAGTGATGTGCTGTTTAAGAAAAGTTCGAAATATGTTATTTGTGTGAATTATTTGGGAGATCTGGTAGCTGTCCGCTCATCTGTACTCACCTACTCATCTGTAGTCACCTATTTATGCTTGCGGGGGTTGAGCTCTGGCTCTTTGGTCCCGTCTCTCAACTGTCAATCAACTGGTGTACAGGTTCCTGAGCCTATTGGGCTCTATCATATCTACACTTGAAGCTGTGTATGGAGTCAGCCTCCACCACATCACTGCCTAATGCATTCCATCTGTCAACTACTCTGAGTGTGTGTGTGTGTGTGTGTGTGTGTGTGTGTGTGTACTCACCTATTTGTACTCACCTATTTGTGCTTGCGGGGGTTGAGCTTTGGCTCTTTGGTCCCGCCTCTCAACTGTCAATCAACTGGTGTACAAATTCCTGAGCCTACTGGGCTCTATCATATCTACATTTAAAACTGTGTATGGAGTCAGCCTCCACCACATCACTGCCTAGTGCATTCCATCCGTTAACTACTCTGACACTGAAAAAGTTCCTTCTAACGTTTCTGTGGCTCATGTGGGTACTCAGTTTCCACCTGTGTCCCCTTGTTCGCGTCCCACCAGTACTCACCTAATTGTGCTTGCGGGGGTTGAGCTTTGGCTCTTTGGTCCCGCCTCTCAACTGTCAATCAACTGGTGTACAGATTCCTGAGCCTACTGGGCTCTATCATATCTACATTTGAAACTGTGTATGGAGTCAGCCTCCACCACATCACTTCCTAGTGCATTCCATTTATTAACTACTCTGACACTGAAAAAATTCTTTCTAACGTCTCTGTGGCTCATCTGGGTACTAAGTTTCCACCTGTGTCCCCTTGTTCGTGTCCCACCCGTGCTGAAGAGTTTGTCTTTGTCCACCCTGTCAATTCCCCTGAGAATTTTGTAGGTGGTTATCATGTCTCCCCTTACTCTTCTGTTTTCCAGGGATGTGAGGTTCAGCTCCTTTAGCCTTTCCTCGTAGCTCAATCCTCTCAGTTCCGGGACGAGCCTGGTGGCATACCGCTGAATCTTCTCTAACTTTGTCTTGTGTTTAACTAGGTATGGACTCCAGGCTGGAGCTGCATACTCCAGGATTGGTCTTACATAAGTGGTATACAGGGTTCTGAAAGATTCCTTACACAAGTTTCTGAAGGCAGTTCTTATGTGTGTGTGTGTGTGTGTGTGTGTGTGTGTGTGTGTGTGTGTGTGTGTGTGTGTGTGTGTGTGTGTGTGTGTGTGTGCGTGCGTGCGTGCGTGCGTGCTCACCTTCTCGCACTCACCAACATGTACTTGATCTCGTCTCTCAATTTACTGATGTTCCTGAACCAATTAGGTCTCATACATAGCGACATCACACCCAAGAGTCTAACTTAATGTGAGTTTTCCGGCACCTCCATCAACCCAACACCCCTGAACCACATGGTGTGGCGTGACCAACCACACTACCACACATGAACAAGGAGTTGGTAGTGTGGTTGCTGTGGTACAACCCATTCCACCCCCCTGAGGCATCCGGAAAAATGGTTAGCACGCGTCTGAAATATCTGACAGGAGGCCATTATACAACCGCCCTTGTGTATAAAGTATACTTCACGGTGTGTTGTTTTATGGTGTATTTTGCGGCATCTTATTAAACGACGGAGATATTGTTTACCCTCGCGGGAGCTTTCTAAAGTAAATTAATCATAATTTAACATGGGGTTAAGGTTTGAAGCAGGTTGTGTTCTGTATGTCTGTATCTTTCTCTATCTGACTGTTTTTATGGATGGTAGAGTGACGGTCTCGCTTCATGCAGGTCGGTGTTCAATCCCCGACTGTTCCATAAGTGGTTGGGGACCATTTCTTTCCCCTGTCCCATTCCAAGTTCCTATCCTGACCCCTTCCAAGTGCTATATAGTCGTAATGGCTTGGCGCTTTCTCTAATAGTTCCCCTCTGTTTTTTATTCTGAGTCTCTGTCTTTTGTATCTGTCTGTCTGTCTGTTTCTGACAAATGTTTCTGTCTATATCTTTATCTGTGTCTGGCTCTGTGTTAATATTTCTTTCTCTTTCTCCCACTCTCTCTCTCACACACACTCTCTCTGTCTCTCTCACACACTCTCTCTCTCTCTCTCTCACTCTCTCTCACTCTCTCGGGTGGAAATAGTGCCAAGCACTAGAGGCATTATGGGTACACGTGCCCCAAGTAACACCCAGATGGAAGCGATGAGTCACAATAACGTGGCTAAAGTAAGTTGACCAGACCACACACTAGAAGGTGAATTGACGACGACGTTTCGGTCCGTCCTGGACCATTCTCAAGTCGATTGTGAGAATCGACTTGAGAATGGTCCAGGACGGACCGAAACGTCGTCGTCCCTTCACCTTCTAGTGTGTGGTCTGACCAACTCAGATGGAACTAATGCCTTTGAACCACATGGGGTTACAGATACTGGTGGCGACGCGGTGAGGAGACGCTAATGGGGACGGGCCAGGAGTTACAACTCGGCAGAATTAGCCGTCATAATACCGGCCATTACTCCGTCAGCGCCTATAGCCAGCGAGGAGCAGTTAATGCTTCTTTTTATCTCAATGTCCAATGTGAGTACCGTGTTAGTGTGAGAACTGTGAGTACCGGTTATTGTGAGTACCGGGTTAGTGTGAGAACTGTGAGTACCGGTTATTGTGAGTACCGGGTTAGTGTGATATCTCCTCTCAAACTCAATGATATCTATTACAATCTATTACGACAGCAGCTCACTTTTCTGTATATCTAATTGCAACTATATCTTCTTTCAATCCAGTAGAAACTATAGTTTCTTTCAATTAGATTTTCCGTTTCTTTAAATCCAATAGCAACTATCCTCTACTTCAGTCCAATAGAAACAGTCCTCTCCTTCAATCGATAGCAACTGACGTTCCCTTCAATCCAATAGCAACTATCTATTCAACCCTCAAACACTTTTTATCATTCAATGATTAATTCAACCCTTAGAAATTGATCATTCAATCACTATGCAACTATCTCTGTCATGAGCTTACTAGCACCTTCCATTGCTGTAAAGTCTTTGCCAATTATCAATGCAATTGTTTCTTTCTTAGATCTTGCTAATTCATGGAAGACTTGGTGTTTTGATTCTGATTAAGACTTCAATTCCTGCTTGTTTTGGTCCTGTTTCAGACTTCAATACCTCTTTGTTTTGATTCTGATTAAGACTTCAATACCTGCTTATTTTGGTTCGGTTTCAGACTTTAATACCTGCTTATTTTGGTTCGGTTTCAGACTTCAATACCTGCTTATTTTGGTTCGGTTTCAGACTTCAATACCTGCTTATTTTGGTTCGGTTTCAGACTTCAATACCTGCTTATTTTGGTTCGGTTTCAGACTTCAATACCTGCTTATTTTGGTTCGGTTTCAGACTTCAATACCTGCTTATTTTGGTTCGGTTTCAGACTTCAATACCTGCTTATTTTGGTTCGGTTTCAGACTTTAATACCTGCTTATTTTGGTTCGGTTTCAGACTTCAATACCTGCTTATTTTGGTTCGGTTTCAGACTTCAATACCTGCTTATTTTGGTTCTGTTACAGACTTCAATACCTGCTTATTTTGGTTCGGTTTCAGACTTCAATACCTGCTTATTTTGGTTCGGTTTCAGACTTCAATACCTGCTTATTTTGGTTCTGTTACAGACTTCAATACCTGCTTATTTTGGTTCGGTTTCAGACTTCAATACCTGCTTATTTTGGTTCGGTTTCAGACTTCAATACCTGCTTATTTTGGTTCGGTTTCAGACTTCAATACCTGCTTATTTTGGTTCGGTTTCAGACTTCAATACCTGCTTATTTTGGTTCTGTTACAGACTTCAATACCTGCTTATTTTGGTTCGGTTTCAGACTTCAATACCTGCTTATTTTGGTTCGGTTTCAGACTTCAATACCTGCTTATTTTGGTTCGGTTTCAGACTTCAATACCTGCTTATTTTGGTTCGGTTTCAGACTTCAATACCTGCTTATTTTGGTTCGGTTTCAGACTTCAATACCTGCTTATTTTGGTTCGGTTTCAGACTTCAATACCTGCTTATTTTGGTTCGGTTTCAGACTTCAATACCTGCTTATTTTGGTTCGGTTTCAGACTTCAATACCTGCTTATTTTGGTTCGGTTTCAGACTTCAATACCTGCTTATTTTGGTTCGGTTTCAGACTTCAATACCTGCTTATTTTGGTTCGGTTTCAGACTTCAATACCTGCTTATTTTGGTCCTGTTTCAGACTTCAATACCTCCTTGCTTTGTTTCTGCTTCAGACGGACCGGAAAAGGTGGAATCGAGTGATCGCGTGAGTGTGGAAGAGAATGGAAGGGTGAGCATCCAGTGTTCTGCCAGTGGTAACCCTGTTCCACATCTCACATGGACCAGAGAACCGAGCAACACCCACAACAGGTTAGTCTAACACCTTATCTGGCTCACCTGGTTCAGGTGAGTCTCCCCTATGCACTTCAACTCTAAAGTGGGATTTTCAGAGTAATTATTGTTGCCAAAACTGTTTCGTCCTCAGTTCTGGGGCGCCCCTGGCCTCGGGCGTGGGCGTGGCGAGGCTGGTGATGGAGTCAGCGAGACGGGCGGACACGGGCGTGTATCTGTGTCACGCCCGTAACGTCGTGGGGTCAGCGCCCCCTACCAGGACTTACGTGGTGGTGGCCCGTGAGTACTGAGGGTGTTGTGGTGCACGTGGTAGCACGTGGTGGTGGTAGAGCACGTGGTAGTGGTGGTAGAGCACGTGGTAGTGGTGGTAGAGCACGTGGTAGTGGTGGTAGCACGTGGTAGTGGTGGTAGAGCACGTGGTGGTGGTGGTAGAACACGTGGTGGTGGTGGTAGAGCACGTGGTAGTGGTGGTAGAACATGTGGTAGTGGTGGTAGAACATGTGGTAGTGGTGGTAGAACACTTGGTGGTGGTGGTAGAACACGTGGTGGTGGTGGTAGAGCACGTGGTAGTGGTGGTAGATCACGTGGTAGTGGTGGTAGAGCACGTGGTAGTGGTGGTAGAACACGTGGTAGTGGTGGTAGAACACGTGGTAGTGGTGGTAGAACACGTGGTAGTGGTGGTAGAGCACGTGGTAGTGGTGGTAGAGCACGTGGTAGTGGTGGTAGAACACGTGGTAGTGGTGGTAGAACACGTGGTAGTGGTGGTAGAACACGTGGTAGTGGTGGTAGAACACGTGGTAGTGGTGGTAGAACACGTGGTAGTGGTGGTAGAACACGTGGTAGTGGTGGTAGAAAACGTGGTAGTGGTGGTGGAACACGTGGTAGTGGTGGTAGAACACGTGGTAGTGGTGGTAGAACACGTGGTAGTGGTGGTAGAACACGTGGTAGTGGTGGTAGAACACGTGGTAGTGGTGGTAGAACACCTGGTAGTGGTGGTAGAACACGTGGTAGTGGTGGTGGAACACGTGGTAGTGGTGGTGGAACACGTGGTAGTGGTGGTAGAACACGTGGTAGTGGTGGTAGAACACGTGGTAGTGGTGGTAGAACATGTGGTAGTGGTGGTAGAACACGTGGTAGAACACCTGGTAGTGGTGGTAGAACACGTGGTAGTGGTGGTGGAACACGTGGTAGTGGTGGTGGAACACGTGGTAGTGGTGGTAGAACACGTGGTAGTGGTGGTAGAACACGTGGTAGTGGTGGTAGAACACTTGGTGGTGGTGGTAGAACACTTGGTGGTGGTGGTAGAACACTTGGTGGTGGTGGTAGAACACTTGGTGGTGGTGGTAGAACACTTGGTGGTGGTGGTAGAACACGTGGTAGTGGTGGTAGAACACTTGGTGGTGGTGGTAGAACACGTGGTGGTGGTGGTAGAACACGTGGTAGTGGTGGTAGAACACTTGGTGGTGACGTGTGAGTACTTATACTATAAAGTACAGTTTTCACGTGGGCGTGGATATTACAGTAGGTCCTCACTACTTCAGTAAGAGTAGCTTTATTCAATCACATAAAGTCTTAGGGCATGATTCACTCACATAAAGTCTTAGGGCATGATTCACACTCATAAAGTCTTAGGGCATGATTCACTCACATAAAGTCTTAGTGCATGATTCACTCACATGAAGTCTTAATGCATGATTCACTCACATAAAGTCTTAGGGCATGATTCACTCACATAATGTCTTAGGGCATGATTTACACACATCAAGTCTTAGGGCATGATTCACTCACATAAAGTCTTAGTGCATGATTCACTCACATAAAGTTTTAGGGCATGATTCACACACATAAAGTCTTAGTGCATGATTCACACTCATAAAGTCTTAGGGCATGATTCACTCACATAAAGTCTTAGTGCATGATTCACTCACATGAAGTCTTAATGCATGATTCACTCACATAAAGTCTTTGGGCATGATTCACACACATAAAGTCTTAGGGCATGATTCAATCACATAAAGTCTTAGGGCATGGTTCACTCACATAAAGTTTCAGTGCATGATTCACTCGCATAAAGTCTTAGGGCATGATTCACACATAGAAAGTCTAACTTCATGATTCACTCACGTAAAGTCTTATTTCATGATACATGATAGTCCTCGTTAAGCTTATAAATGCGATTAAGAGATTAACGATGAGTCCACGGCATTTGTTTTCTAGTTAAACGGCCAAAGGGGGATTTTTGACAAGCCGCTTGCTTCCTGTCCCCATCGAGGCAACTAGTAATAATGACCCTCAGGTAAAACTCAGGTAAATATGTATTTTACATCAATCCATGTGCTCCCCATACATATAATATGTACATAATCTTGAAGATTGTCGAGGAACTACCATGTGATTAAACAAGGCAATTAAGTCTCGATTTATTAATGTTGATGATCCTTATCATTGTGTAATTATTTAGTCTTTAATAAAGTGTTTAGTTAATGGTTCTTTCCCCTCGTTATCATCGCAATGACGCTGTTTGAAGGGATGGGAACTATTAGTGGGAAAGAGGCAATTCATTACGACTATATAGCACTGGGAAAGGGATGGGACGGGGGGAAAGGAATGGTACCCCAACCACTTGTGGACGGTCGGGGATTGAACGCCGACCTGTAGGAAGCGAGACTGTCGCTCTACCGTCCAACCCAAGTGGTTGGTCAACACTGTTTTAAAGTGACTATCAAAAATTATAACAATCGTATGCTCACTTGACTTTTGAGTGGAACTTAAAACTAAGTTTTTTAAGGGGGTGGTAGGCCCTTGAGGGCTCATCTTGGTGCTTCGGAGGGGGTTTAAAGTCTTGGGTGAGTGCCAATATATATATATATATATATATATATATATATATATATATATATATATATATATATATTATTAAATATGACCGAAAAAGTAAGATTAATAATTCTAACACGAATTTTCTCGATCTTTCTTATGTTTCTTTTCACTGTTGATGGTAATTGAAAAATAAATTCTCCAAAATTAATTTTTTATTTCTAGTCAATTATATGCTGCTAAAAATAAAAAATGAATTTTGGAGAATTGATTTTTCAATTACCATCAACAGTGAAAAGAAACATAAGAAAGATCGAGAAAATTCGTGTTAGAATTATTAATCTATATGTACGTATATATATATATATATATATATATATATATATATATATATATATATATATATATATATATATATATATATATATATATATATATTAGTATATTTTGGTAGCAGTCTTTCCTGTAGACATATATTATTAAATATGACCGAAAAAGTAAGATTAATAATTCTAACACGAATTTTCTCAATCTTTCGTACATTACGCTTCACTGTTGGAGGTAAATCAAAAATCACTTCTCCAAAATTCATTTTTATTTCTAGTCTGACGCGACACGGGCGCGTTTCGTAAAACTTATTACATTTTCAAAGACTTCACAAATACACAACTGATTAGAACTTACGTCTCTCTGATATTATATCTACATTTGAGTGAGGTGGGAAGGGTGATGTGGCATTAACACAAGACAGAACAGGAGGGGATATTAATAGGGTATTAAAAGTATCAACACAAGACAGAACAGAAACAATGGGTATTGAATAGAAGTGTTTGTAGAAAGCCTATTGGTCCATATTTCTTGATGCTTCTATATTGGAGCGGAGTCTTGAGGTGGGTAGAATATAGTTGTGAACTATATTCTATAATATAGTTCACAACTATATTCTACCCACCTCAAGACTCCGCTCCAATATAGAAGCATCAAGAAATATGGACCAATAGGCTTTCTACAAACACTTCTATTCAATACCCATTGTTTCTGTTCTGTCTTGTGTTGATACTTTTAATACCCTATTAATATCCCCTCCTGTTCTGTCTTGTGTTAATGCCACATCACCCTTCCCACCTCACTCAAATGTAGATATAATATCAGAGAGACGTAAGTTCTAATCAGTTGTGTATTTGTGAAGTCTTTGAAAATGTAATAAGTTTTACGAAACGCGCCCGTGTCGCGTCAGACTAGAAATATATATATATATATATATATATATATATATATATATATATATATATATATATATATATATATATATATATATATATATATATATATATATATACGTACATATACAAGAAATGCTGACAGGAATGCTCATAGCAGCATATAATTTCAAATTAGAAAGGGTTATTACAGTAAGGCGGAATGGTAGTTAAAGATCGTCATCTTGGAACCTATCAAAGTGGAATTTCCAGTCTGTAGTTAAGGATCTTCTCCGCTCCTAGAGAAGGTGACAGCAGCCGCTGACGTCCAAGGATTGCGAGGATCGTGGGCGGCTGTGGGCGGGATTGGGCGGCTGGTGTGTCACGTAAGGGCCGCCCCTCCGCCCACATTCGTCTGGAGTAGCCAGAGTGGACTCATCCTCCTCAATAGTGACAAATACACTATCCACGAGCCTCAGGTGAGTCCTATAGTGACTGGTGAATCCTGTGAGTAGTGAAGACAGGATTATACAGACGAGGAGTCACAATAACGTGGATGAAGAATGTTGACCAGACCACACACTACAAGGTGAAGGGACGACGACGACGTTTCGGTCCGTCCTGGACCATTCTCAAGTCGATTGTGTGATAATTGGACCATTATCACACATTCGACTTGATAAAAGTGGTCCAGGACGGACCGAAACGTCGTCTTCTCTTCATATCCTGGTCTGGTCAACATGGCAGCAGTAGAAACGTTTTCCCTTGTGAAACAGGTCTTGGAAAGGTGATTAGTGAGACCCAATGGCCTTCCTACCTACTTCTCCAGAGTAGTATTTGTAAGACCAAATCTTCGCTTTCCGTTTCCCATTTGCAGAGGAGACAAAACCAAATTAGTTAACTACCTAATCACTAAATTTCTAACTCTGCCTTTTGGCTGAAAGTGGCTCATACTTAGCCCTCTCTCCGCACACTTGACACACTAAACAAGCATTTTTTGTTTACTTTCAGATGTGTGGGTTGAAAGTCAAATGTTCAGTCAAGTTATTGTGCCTTTTCGTCTGTAAACACAAATTTTAACATAGGGGAATTGGTACTCCACATTCTCCCAACTGTTTCTAGTTACAAACTGATTTCAAACTAGACTATTAAATGCTCAGAATTTTTTTTCCACATATACCAACATATCTCTTTAATTATTCAACAATCTGTTGTCTTTCGTCAACACGACCGAATGTTGAAGCATTACATATTTCCATCTTATCGTTATCTTGTAACTTTGTATGAAAATTATTCTGGACTTTGTGAGAATTCAGAATAATAGTCTAACAAGATTTGTTAGTTAGCTAAATGAATTTTGAGGTTCAGATCCAAAATGTTTTTGGGGTTAGTGACAATAAATTATCCACTCTGAGTTATTTCATTTAGAATTACTATATATTTATCTGGAAAATATTCCATTGTTGCTAATTGCAGTTAGTTTACTCGTCTCTGATTATTTGCATCTGAATTTGCATCGAATCAACCAGCCTGTGCAACCTCCCGAAATATGCACTCAATATATCATCATATGCACTCAATGTATTATCATGTGCACTGAATCTATCATCATGTGCACTCAATCTATCATCATGTGCACTCAATCTATCATCATGTGCACTCAATCTATTATCATGTGCACTCAATCTATCATCATATGCACTCAATCTATCATCACGTGCACTCAATCTATCATGCGCACTCAATCTATCATCATGCGCACTCAATCTATCATATGCACTCAATCTATCATCATGTGCACTCAATCTATCACCATGTGCACTCAATCTATCATCATATGAACTCAATCTATCATCATATGCACTCAATCTATCATCATGCGCACTCAATCTATCATCATATGCACTCAATCTATCATCATATGCACTCAATCTATCATATGCACTGAATCTATCATCATGTGCACTGAATCTATCATCATATGCACTCAATCTATCATTATATGCACTCAATCTATCATCATGTGCACTCAATCAATCATTATATGCACTCAATCTATCATCATGTGCACTCAATCTGTCATCATGCGCACTCAATCGATCATCATGTGCACTCAGTCTATCATCATGCACACTCAATCTATCATCATATGCACTCAGTCTATCATCATGTGCACTCAATCTATCATCATGTGCACTCAGTCTATCATCATGCGCACTCAATCTACCATCATATGCACTCAATCTATCATCATGTGCACTCAATCTATCATTATATGCACTCAATCTATCATCATGCGCACTCAATCTATCATTATATGCACTCAATCTTTCATCATGTGCACTTAATCTATTATCATATGCACTCAATCTATCATCATGTGCACTCAATCTATCATCATGTGCACTCAATCTATCATCATATGCACTCAATCTATCATCATGTGCACTCAATCTATCATGTGCACTCAATCATCATATGCACTCAATCTATCATCATATGCACTCAATCTATCATGTGCATTCAATCTATCATCATATGCACTCACTCTATCATCATGTGCACTCAATCATAATATGCACTCAATCTATCATCATATGCACTCAATCTATTATCATATGCACTCAATCTACCATGTGCACTCAATCTATCATCATATGCACTCAATCTATCATCATATGCACTCAATCTATCATCATGTGCACTCAATCTATCATCATATGCACTCAATCTATCATCATATGCACTCAATCTATCATCATATGCACTCAATCTATCATCATGTGTACTCAATCTATTATCATGCGCACTCAATCTATCATCATATGCACTCAATCTATCATCATATGCACTCAATCTATCATCATGTGTACTCAATCTATTATCATGCGCACTCAATCTATCATCATGTGCACTCAATCTATCATCATATGCACTCAATCTATCATGTGCACTCAATCTATAATCATGTGCACTCAATCTATCATCATGTGCACTCAATCTATCATCATATGCACTCAATCTATCATGTGCACTCAATCTATCATCATATGCACTCAATCTATCATCATATGCACTCAATCTATCATCATGTGCACTCAATCTATCATCATATGCACTCAATCTATCATCATATGCACTCAATCTATCATCATATGCACTCAATCTATCATCATGTGTACTCAATCTATTATCATGTGCACTCAATCTATCATCATATGCACTCAATCTATCATCATATGCACTCAATCTATCATCATGTGTACTCAATCTATTATCATGCGCACTCAATCTATCATCATGTGCACTCAATCTATCATCATATGCACTCAATCTATCATGTGCACTCAATCTATAATCATGTGCACTCAATCTATCATCATGTGCACTCAATCTATCATCATATGCACTCAATCTATCATGTGCACTCAATCTATCATCATATGCACTCAATCTATCATCATATGCACTCAATCTGAGTGCACTGTCACTCTGTGTGCACTCTTTCCCCCTGCAGCTGGTGGACGGGTTGGTGCTATGGTCGTCTGTGTTGGAGGTGAAAAACATTAACACACAGGACTACACCCTCTACCGGTGTCACGCCCACAACGCCCACGGCTCCGACTCGGTGGTAGTGGCCCTCAACCCGCCCTCACGCCCACACCCACCTGTCAACTTTACCGTCAGTGTCTTAGACAGGGTTTTAGACGTTAATATAAGTGATAGAAAGATTGAATAATGGAGTTTAGGCTCTTTTCTCTTTCTCTCCAGTACACTAACACCTACCCTTCCTCCACCAGATAAACAAGATGGTAGGAGGGGAGGTGTGGGTGTCATGGGCACCTAACCTTGAGGGCGGCGCCCCTAGCGGCTACACCCTGAGGTATAGGCCAGCCGGGTCTTCTGTGTATCAAGTAAGTGTAATTGTGTACTTCTATGATGTCTTAAAATATTTGATTCCGTTTTGGTTCCTCGTTCCCAACGCTTAAATGGGAGTATTTTGAGGTGCTAATGTGGTCTTCTTGACGCAGTAAGTGGAGGTGTTAATGTGGTCTTCTTGACGCAGTAAGTGGAGGTGTTAATGTGGTCTTCTTGACGCAGTACGTGGAGGTGTTAATGTGGTCTTCTTGACGCAGTACGTGGAGGTGTTAATGGGGTCTTCTTGACGCAGTACGTGGAGGTGTTAATGGGGTCTTCTTGACGTAGTACGTGGAGGTGTTAATGTGGTCTTCTTGACGCAGTACGTGGAGGTGTCTGGAGGAGGGACGACGACGGCCAGGGTGACGGGACTCGCACCGGCTACGGAGTACACAGCCGCCATTCAGGCCACCAACGACCACGGCAGATCCCACTTCGTGTCCCTCTCCTTCTTCACTTTGCTTGGTGAGTCACTATCACCCTGCTGGTGGGTCACTACACTCCTGGTGAGTCACTATCACCCTCCTGGTGGGTCACTACACTCCTGGTGAGTCTCTATCACCCTCCTGGTGGGTCACTACACTCCTGGTGAGTCACTATCACCCTCCTGGTGGGTCACTACACTCCTGGTGAGTCACTATCACCCTGCTGGTGGGTCACTACACTCCTGGTGAGTCACTATCACCCTGCTGGTGGGTCACTACACTCCTGGTGAGTCACTATCACCCTCCTGGTGGGTCACTACACTCCTGGTGAGTCACTATCACCCTCCTGGTGGGTCACTATACTCCTGGTGAGTCACTATCACCCTCCTGGTGGGTCACTACACTCCTGGTGAGTCACTATCACCCTCCTGGTGGGTCACTATACTCCTGGTGAGTCACTATCACCCTCCTGGTGAGTCACTACACTCCTGGTGAGTCACTATCACCCTCCTGGTGAGTCACTACACTCCTGGTGGGTCACTACACTCCTGGTGAGTCACTATCACCCTCTTGGCGGGTCACTACACTCCTGGTGAGTCACTATCACCCTCCTGGTGGGTCACTATACTCCTGGTTAGTCACCACATTCCTACTGGGTCACTACACTCTTGGTGAGTCTCTATCACCCTCCTGGTGGGTCACTACACTCCTGGTGGGTCACCATCTTCAAGATGAATAACACATTTATCATAGCTCCTGATGAGTAGCACTTACCCCTCGTGGTATCTGATGACTCATACACTCACTCTGATGATATTTGATGAGTAAGATCATCATGGAGTTTTGGGGATTCACCTTCACAGCTTTTCGGTATCATATCACTCAAATCAAATCAAATTTCCTACCAAACCAACAGACAGGCATTAATTTTGTAATCTCCATCACAGTGAGCAAAATGAGAAACTTCAAGTGATGAAATGCATGGATTGGGAGTGTCTGATTGGACTGTAATACTGAGTGCAGTGATGCCCAGTCACTGATTATCAGTATGGCTGAGATTGTAATATTGGTCGAGAGTGCCTTAGGGTTTTCCAGTGGATCAAGTGAGAGTGAGAGAGAGAGAGAGAGAGAGAGAGAGAGAGAGAGAGAGAGAGAGAGAGAGAGAGAGAGAGAGAGAGAGAGAGAGAGAGAGAGACAGAGACAGAGACAGAGAGATTAGAGAGTTGAAAATAAATGATCCACAGCATGATTCACCTATTTAGAAACCACCTCTATTAAAGACTAACTAGAAAACAGGTCATGGTGGTAGGTCTTTAATAAGAGGAAGCTTTCTCCCTCTTTTTTTACTGACAGGAAAGTGACACAAGCGACTAAGGGTTGAATAACAATGTTTAGGTTAAAGACGCAGTGTCCTAGTGAGTGAGTGTGTGTGTGTGTGTGTGTGTGTGTGTGTGTGTGTGTGTGAGTGTGTGAGTGTGTGTGTGTGTGTGTGTGTGTGTGTGTGTGTGTGTGTGTGTGTGTGTGTGTGTGTGTGTGTGTGTGTGTGTGTGTGTGTGTGTGTGTGTGTGTGTGTGTGTGTGTGTGTGTGTGTGTGTGTGTGTGTGTGTGTGTGTGTGTGTGTGTGGGTGTGTGTGTGGGTGTGTGTGTGTGTATTTACTATTTGCGTCTGCAGAATCGACCTAATAGCTCTTGGATCCCACCTATATTTATATATATATATATATATATATTTTTTTTTTTTTTTTTTTTTTTTTTTTTTTTTTTTTTTTTTTTTTTTTTTTAAAAATAGGGAAGGGAGTACCACCTCTGGCTGGAAGAAGGGGGACCCATAGCCTCGGAGGAAACCACACATAACGCATTGGAGGGAATGTGGGTCCCCTCCAATACAGTTTCTGTGTGCTTTTCTCCTACCACCCCCTTCCCTTTTTTTTTTTTTTCCTTTATTGTGTATTTAAAGGTTACAAAACATACAAGACAAATGCCTAAAGGTTATGGATCTCTTGAAGCTCCTCCGCTTCTGGACAGGAACCGAGGACGCAGCAAGCATTTCCCCTCTGGATCGCCACACTGAGACGCTGAAATAAAAAACTAGAAGCCCTTGGGTCTCTGGTGACGTCAATGAGCTTGGACCCCAATTCCTTGAGAAATCCCAAGGCACTCTTGCCCCAGGGGCCATGCGTCTCAGACGCTATGGGAACAAAGAGGTATTGACCTTCCAGTCGCCTGTACTTGAGTGATTTTGCTGTTTCCCTGTGGTTGGCCGCCCCACCTGCTTGATCAGCTCCGAAGTGTACATAGGTGTCAGCCAGGGTGGATACACATGTGTAGTCCCACACCAACTGTCTACCCTCCTTCCATGAGTATATGGTGATGCCATCAGGGCGAAGTGCTGGGAAATCCGGGTTTTGGACCCCTAGGACGCGAGGTTCTCTCTCCGCCGGGCACCCAGCTGAGACGAGGCCCCTCTTGATGATGTCATTGACCTCGTTGTGTCTTGCATGCCAGCCCTTTGTGCTTCCGCAATGCAACCCATGCAGTCCGTATTGGTCTGCTTCCACCCTGTTGCAAATACACTTGTATTCAGTGTGAATTGGGGCACCAAGGCGGAGGGCCACTGCTACACGAAGGGATTCTGGATCTAGGCGCGTGCCCATTGCAGACATGGGTACTGCCAGGAGGAAGTCTCCTGCATGGGGGGCACGCACTGCTCTGAGGCGGGCTTTCTCCTTGTCTGATGTTGCGACGCTTAGCATGGCATCAGCTACTTTTTCCACTAGAGGGTGGTCCCAGCCGGACTGTTTGTGTTGTTTTGTTGGCTCTATAATGGTTGCTGGGGCTGCAAGAACATTCCACTGATTTGAACATTCAGTGAAAGCAGGATCGTGTATTCCTGCTGAATCTCTCAGGGTTGCAGGTAAAATATCTCTGACGAGGTCGTGCGATGCATGAGAGGAGGAAAGGAAGGCTGGTAGAGCAATTTGGGAGGCTGTGCGGACACCAAGGCCGCCGAGTCTTACAGGAAGGGTTGCTTGCTCCCACTGAGAGTCGTCCAATGGCAGGTTCAGGACTTTCACCAGCATGGACCTTAGAAGGGTGTCATACACATTTAACTTAGGGCTGCTGTAGGATGGAGAACATCTCAGAAAGTAGGTCAACTTAGGGAGAGACAGGCATCTTGTAAGGAGAAAGAGAGCATCATGGGCATCAATCTTGTCAATCCTGTCCTGCATTCTCTTTAGGTCAGTGATTTTTGCAGCCAGGACCTCCTCGATTGCTCGTGGGCCAATGGGGGCACCCAGGAGAGTGCAGTCCGGTGGTTCGACAACGAGAATGTCTGGAAGAGCATTTTGTATTTGCCCAGTGATGTCTGGGTTGCGGGAGATTATTTCACATTTGGATGCATTGAGAATGAGGCCTAAGGCTGCTCCCTGCTCCTGGATTTTCCTTATATCCCCCAATATGGTTTCCGGAGTTCCAGCTAGAGTGCCATCATCCAGGTACCAGATGTTTAGCTCGCTTGTCAGACTATCAGTGACCTCTTTGATAGCTAGGCAGAAAAGGAGGGGGGCTAAGGGGTCACCTTGTTGGACACCTTCACAGGAGTTTATTTCATGCTCCCCAAAAAGAAGCTTAGAGTCCCCACTGTAGCACGATCGGATGAATGGGTAAAGGGGACGGAAATGGTTGTGTACAGCCCTGAGGACAGCGTCTCGTCTGACTTGATTGAAGGCATTTTTTAAGTCAAGCTTTACTAGTGCCTTCTGGTCCGGGAGATCAACAATGTAAGCCCGCGCTGCATGTGCTGCAGCTTCACAACCTAGGGGAATCCCAAACCCGAGCTGATGAGGTTTCAGCAAGGTGGCTGCTTCCTGGCTGATAGATCTCACTGCAGCCTTAGCTACAAGGCGTCGGAGGGTGTTGCCAACGGCAATGGGCCTGATACCCCTATCCTTCTTCTTTAGAGCACAGAGTGCTGCTCCATAAAAGACAGGCCTGATGTCCTCAGGGATGCCGCCAGCCAAACACATGTTGGAGAATCTGGTAAGTTCCACTAGAAGATCCTTTGCAGCATCTCCAAGCACCGGGTTCAGCATTTGTTTGATGTGCTGGGGTCTTAGGCCTGTAAAGCCCCCTGCTGAACCTGTTGGGAAAGACATGGCTGCTTTGTACACCTCAGATTCTCGAACAGTCAAGGGTTCTATGCCAGCATTGTTTTCCTGGGGATCCCTGCTGCTGTCGGGGGCTCTGGGTGGGTGTTTGTCTTGAAGAGCCTCTGCTGTCGTGGCGTTCCTGGGGGCAATAGTGTCATCGCTGGTCATGATTCTGATGGCACCTGTGGTATTGCCCTCTTCTATTTTCCTGGTGATCTGTGCTCTCATTTTGTGGTTCTCAGATGAGTTATTGTTGGTCGTCCTGCGGCTGGTGTTCTTGGCACGAGGAGGGAGGCGGACCAGGTTGTCTGCTCTGGGGAATTCATTAAGAGCTCTGATTACAGAGGTTGCTAATGACTTGTCTCTCCTGGGCGGTAATGCTAGGCATGCATTCCCAAATAGAAGGAGATTGTGCCATGCTCCAATGGTTCTAGGAGCATTGTTGACCTTTGTCAGCAGACTGGTGAGTTTGGCTGCTGCTTGATGACGGGCAGCCTTGGGGATGTGGGGCAAGGTCCTGGTGGACGTCGCTTTGATTGCTTCAAGCAGATTATCTGCTGAAATGAAGTTGAGGGAGGTATTGTTCCTCGCTCCTGCAGCAGGTTGTCCATCGTCATTGCCCCGGGGCAGGCGCCTAGACCCTAGACAACCACCTGAATTGAGAGAATGATAGCGGACAGTTCCATTTGAATTGAGACGATACCGTCTGTCACACACTTGACAGTTCCCTCTTGGGTGGCCATCTTCTTGGCTGGAAAGAGGCTGTGTGTCAGGTGCGACATGTGCCATGCCTAGATGTGATGACGCCTGGCTGCCCGCTGAGTGCACCCTCTCCTTCCCAGATGGAGAGTAACACGGCAAGCATTACCCTCCTGGGGGGGTTGGGCATGGCCTGGGCACCGTGTGTGGGTAGGCTGTGTGTTGATGGGCGGCTGGCTGGGTAGGGCGCAGGTAGCGGGGTGGGGGAAGATGGCGGGCGGGGGTGGTGGAGGGTGGGCACGCGAGGGAGGCCGCCGTCACACTTGTTACACACTATCAAACACTCGGGGAAATCACTAGTGCACTTTGTTTTTAACACTACACTCACCGATTTGCTTATGAACGCACTAACTTTCCACTAACATCACTGTAGGCAGCTCGAGAGCCTCCCCCATCACTCCCCCCTTCCCCCGTACCCCGCCTTGGGGGCTGGTGGGTGGCGGCACTGAGACGGCGGCGACCCTCCCCTCACCCTCACCCATACACTGTACCTGCCTCGCCATACACAAAGCTCAGACAACGCACCTTTCAACGTTCATAGTGTTGGAATGAAGGAGATACGGTTCTTCTTGTCACCCCCGGGGCCTTCAGCAGGTATTCATACCTACACAGGTCAAGTCTTGGCTGGCTCAGGCATCGTGATCCTCGTTGAAATTGGTTCAAGTGTAGGACCTTGCTCACCACGTGTCCGTCCCCCTCCTCCGTCCTCAATCTTGTATATATATATATATATATATATATATATATATATATATATATGTATATATATATATATATATATATATATATATATATTATATATATTTTTAATTTATAAATCTCATAAATCCTGTCCTGTACACGACAAAGTGAATTATTTAGAATAAAGTATTTTATAGAAGATGAAATAAATATCGCTGCAATTGCCAGCTCAATAAATTACCCAACTATAGGACAGCAACAAGCAATATCAGATCTATTTTCCCTAAAAAAGTAATTACGACAAATTGATCTATTCTCCCTCTGGTGCTCAGGAAAAACCGACGGTCCGACTAGTCTCCAAGGCCTGGCAGGCGCCACTAGCAAGCTGCCGACGGGGACCTTAGCGGCCAAACCTGCCGAAGGCGCTGACAATCTCAGTGACGAGGATAGGGATGAGGATGGTGGTTCCAGGGTGCCTCGTCTCATCCTCCTTATTATGACCCTCACGGGCGCGGCTCTCCTAGCCCTCAACATCTCCATCATCGCTTGTTTCGTTAGACGACGAGCTATGAACAGGCACCCTTCTGGTAAGTCCGTTTTCGAATTCTCAGAAAATCTGAGAACCCGAAAAGAATCCTGTTGGATTGATATATTAACTATTTGTACGTATATTACCTGGGGTACATATATAAACTATAGCAAGCTTGAACATTGTAAGGCCTGGTATAGCATATATGTGATATATTAGGGGGCTAAGATAGTGTGTTGACTAATCCACACACTTGAAAATGAAGGGACGACGACGTTTCGGTCCGTCCTGGACCATTCTCAAGTCGATTGTGTCTTCATTTTCGTCCCTTCACTTTCTATTGTTTGGATTGGTCAACATACTTCAGCCACGTTATTGTGACTCCTCGCCTGAAAGATAGTGTGCATTAGGCCTAGGATTGTTAAGAGACGTTAGGTTCTGTATTTACATTACGGTTAGACAAGTTTCTTTTTTGTCTGAATTCATTAATGCTTTTTTTTTTTTTTTTTTGCAGGGATATTCTTGCGCGGGTTCTAAGCCTCTGGCTGGCCCACTAAGTGTTGCTTGTTTCTGTTTTACTTGGGCGGAGTATGAGTATTTATGACTCGTATGGTCGCTTCAGTAAGATTTTGTCATTAATGCTAAAGTCAACGTTCTGGTGGACCTTCACTATCATGGTATTTCGACTAAATATATATGTATAAGAGCTTCATGTCCCCTACAAAACTAATAAAATATAAAATATCTGCCACCATAACATCTTTGCCATTGACGTTACATTGACTATTTGTTGACATTTTAGTGTTTGGAACAATGTGATGAATGGCATTAAAAAAAAGCTCCTCCATATCCCTGTGATATAGTTTAGGATTACGTTCGTAATACGTTTGTTCTCTGCTGTTTTGATTACAATGTTTGGTGATATATATTGAAGGCTGGTGGCCCTTAGGTAAATTTAAAACAAAACTAAATTGTTTGAATTGTAAATTGTAAGTGGTATTTAATGTATGTAAAAAAAAATTGTAAATTGAATTGAATTGTTTAAATTGTAAAAATTAAAAAAAAATTATTGTTTGGGATCTTGAATGTGTGATACAAGTTACTGTCTGTTTCTTGTTCCATTGTGATAGATCCTCATTTGAGGTTATCTTGAGTTGATTTCGGGGCTTTAGAGTCCCCACGGCCCGGTCTCCACCCCCAGGAAGCAGCCCGTGACAGCTGACTAACTCCCAGGTACCTATTTATTGCTAGATAACAGAGGCATTAAGGTGAAAGAAACTCTGCCCATCTGTTTCCTCTAGCGCCGGGAATCGAAACCCGATCCCCAGGACTACGCATCCAACGTGCTGTCCACTCAGCTACCAGCGCCCCATGAGTGTGTATATGTATGTCTATCTCTCTCATTCTCTAGAGAGAATGAGAGAGACTATTCATTAGCATCAACATAAAAACTATTAGCAGCTGCAGAGATACACAGAATGTCTCACCACAAGAAGGTTTAGTCGAGGACCGGGCCGCGGGAACGCTAAGCCCCGAAATCCCCTCAAAATAACAATGTCTCTCATCTTCCCTCGCAGGGGCGTCCTCATCCAAGACGGCTTCACTGGGGACCTTCGGAGTCACACCAGCTTCTACTCCGGGCGTCCACCCTAGCGAAGTCTTCCTCTCCCTCAATACCATGTCCTCCAACGACCCTTCTCTCTCACCCTCAGAGTATCAGGTAGGTTAATCTCTCACCCTCAGAGTATCAGGGATGTCCCTCTCACCCTCAGTGTATCAAGTAGGTTAATCACTCACCCTCAGAGTATCAGGTAGGTTCCTCTCTCACCCTCAGAGTATCAGGTAGGTTAATCACTCCCCCTCAGAGTATCAGGTAGGTTAATCACTCACCCTCAGAGTATCAGGAATGTCCCCCTCACCCCTCAAAGTATCAGGTAGGTTAATCACTCACCCTCAGAGTATCATGTAGGTTCCTCTCTCACCCTCAGAGTATCAGGTAGGTTAATCACTCACCCTCAGAGTATCAGGTAGGTTAATCACTCACCCTCAGAGTATCAGGTAGGTTAATCACTCACCCTCAGAGTATCAGGTAGGTTAATCACTCACCCTCAGAGTATCAGGTAGGTTAATCACTCACCATGAGAGTATCAGGTAGGTTAATCACTCACATAATACCAGATATGTATCTTATTTCTTATCAGTGTATCAGGTACGGTCCTCGCTCACCAACTTCAAGCTGTCGACGTTCTATAGGTAAGTTATAACACATATGCTAGCATAAAATACATATTTATCGCATGTGCTAACTAAAAATACATATTTTAATGCACATACTAACATAAAATCCATTTTATACCACACATACTAACCTAAAATCCATTTTATAGCACACATACTAACCTAAAATCCATTTTATAACACACATACTAACATAAATTCCATTTTATAACACACATACTAACCTAAAATCCATTTTATAACACACATACTAACATAAAATCCATTTTATTGCACACATACTAACATAAAATCCATTTTATAGCCCACATACTAACCTAAAATCCATTTTATAACACACATACTAACATAAAATACATATTATACCACACATACTAACATAAAATCCATTTTATTGCACACATACTAACATAAAATCCATTTTATAACACACATACTAACCTAAAATCCATTTTATAACACACATACTAACATAAAATCCATTTTATTGCACACATACTAACATAAAATCCATTTTATAGCCCACATACTAACCTAAAATCCATTTTATAACACACATACTAACATAAAATCCATTTTATTGCACACATACTAACCTAAAATCCCTTTTATAACACACATTCTAACCTAAAAACCATTTTATAACACACATTCTAACCTAAAAACCATTTTATAACACACATTCTAACCTAAAAACCATTTTATAACACACATTCTAACCTAAAAACCATTTTATAACACACATTCTAACCTAAAATCCATTTTATAACACACATTCTAACCTAAAATCCATTTTATAACACACATAATATTTGATGCACTAACGTCGAAAGTGATCTGTTTTTATTCCTTTAGTTACGGGTTACAGAGTTGATTTAAGGTGAATTATCACTGAACGTGATCTCTGTGATTGGCTGCCTGACGGCGCGGCTTCAGGACACGAGTTTAACTAGACAATTATCAGCTTTCCTATAATAATGTTTACTGATCTGTGCGAAAATCATTTGAGTAGAATAGGGATCGAACCAGCGTTCTGGGATTCCCTAGACGCGTATCTTTACCCACTGGATCAGGATTTGTGATATGTTAAGCTGTTGTGATTTGATTGTGTATTTACTGATTTCTCTTGAAGTGATACTGTGTTTCTGCTTGGGGGATTACACTGTCACCTGCTTGGTCTGGTCGATACAGTAAGAGCTTCTTGCATGGTCGTTGTTCGATCCTCGATGGTCAAGTGGTTGGACACCATTCCTTCACAGCGTCCTTAGATTCCAGTGCTTTTTCTTGATATCTGAGCTTTTTGTTATGATATCTTGAGGTTATCTTGAGATGATTTCGGGGCTTTAGTGTCCCCGCGGTCCGGTCCTCGACCAGGCCTCCACCCACAGGAAGCAGCCCGTGACAGCTGACTAACTCCCAGGTACCTATTTACTGCTAGGTAACAGGGGCATTCAGGGTGAAAGAAACTTTGATATTCCTACTTATTGTCCTCAAGTCCCAGCTTTTTGTCCTTTTATTCTAGCTTTTTGTCCTCATATTCTAACTCATTGACATCATATCCCAGCTCCTTTTTTTCATATTCCAGTTTTTTGTCCTCATATCCCAGCTCCTTGTCCTCATTCCTAAGTTTCTTGTCATCATATCTTATCTCTCTGTCCTCTTATTCCAGTTTCTTGCCCTAATATCCCAGCTCCTTATCCTAATATCCCAGCTCCTTGTCCTAATATCCCAGCTCCTTGTCCTGATATCCCAGCTCCTTGCCCTAATATCCCAGCTCCTTGTCCTAATATCCCAGCTCCTTGTCCTAATATCCCAGCTCCTTGTCCTAATATCCCAGCTCCTTGTCCTCATACCCCAGGTTCTTTTCCTCGTATCCCAGCTACTTTTATATCCTAACATCCCTTCCGAGCGCAATATAGCCATTCTGGATTAGTAATTTCTTCTGATAATTACCAAAATTATGTGGCCAGTCTCACAGTGTAGCTATGTTTACACTCCCGGGTTATTATATATATAATATATATTATATAATATATATATATATATATATATATATATATATATATATATATATATATATATATATATATATATATATATATATTCCCGGGTTAATGTCTTGTTACGATGTTCTAAAAATATAAAATTGTCAATTACCTGAAAGGTTTCATAATGCTTTGACAAGTCTATCTGTTTATGGAATGGTCTCGCTACAAAATAGATAGATTATGAATGTTACATAATAAACTCATTTTGTTTCGAATGTATTTCTTTTATTGCAGTTAATCTTTACAAAGTGCATCGAAATTTATATCATTTTTTAATGTTAATTTGTCATTAAAATTCTGTATGTAGTGCCCTCTGGAGGTGACAACTAGTATTTAGTTTATTTCAAATATTCTTTATTTTCCGATTTCAAAATCAGGTTTTTAGAAAAAGGTATTATTCATTTTAAAATTATCATTATAAATATTAAATGCATAATAGTATGTCCTTTCTTGTAATATATTCACTGTCGACCAAACCACACACTAGAAAGTGAAGGGACGAGTGTGTGGTCTAGTTCATATTTCATATATTTCACATATTTCAACTACGTTATTGTGACACACACAGAGATCACACTAACGTGATGCATCAAATGAACAAATCCACAAGGGCCGTGACGAGGATTCGAACCTGCGTCCGGGAGCATCCCAGACACTCAGTCGATTAAGGCAGTGTCTGGGATGCTCCCGGACGCAGGTTCGAATCCTCGTCACGGCCCTGGTAGAGTTGTACGCTATTGTGACTTCTCATCTGCATATTCACTGTCATAAAACTCACATTACGACACGAGTCAGGAGTCACTGTCGACTATGAACCTTTGATGTCATGAAAACATGTTCTTGTCATGAAGATGACATAAACATGACATGAACATGTTTACATTAAACTTTTCGTTGAAACAAAAAGCGTAGTCAATGACTAGCTTCTCTATTGTCGTTAGAGACGAGGGGGTCAGCTTCACGAAGCAGTTATGCAAGCACTTACGAACCTGGGCCAGATTCACGAAGCAGTTACGCAAGCACTTACGAACGTGTACATCTTTCCTCAATCTTTGACGGCTTTGGTTACATTTATTAAACAGTTTACAAGCATGAAAACTTGCAAATCAACTGTTGTTATTGTTATAAACAGCCTCCTGGTGCTTCGGAGCTCATTAACTGTTTAATAATTGTAAACAAAGCCGCCAAAGATTGAGAAAAGATGTACAGGTTCGTAACTGCTTCATGAATCTGGCCCCAAGCTTCTGAACTAATAGATTACGTTATTGGTGTTATCATAACCAATATTTCAATTGGAACCTGTTAAGGATACTGACGGTTTACAAACGTCTACGTTTTTCCTATGCTGTTGACTCGATAGGTTAGGTGGGATGGTTAGGTTCGTCCGTTTCAGGTTTACCTAAAAGGGTGGATTTCTTACGGAGCTGCAAATTAAGAAAACGGGATGCATAATAAGTAGTCAAAATCCTTCAAAATATACTCGTAAAACGGGATGTATAATAAGTAGTCAAAATCCTTCAAAATATACTCGTAGTATGTATAATAAGTAGTCAAAATGTAAAGTACTGGCCTCATACTAATACTATTTTGTAAATACTGTACTAAAGTACAGTATTTACAAGAATACTGGCCTCCGTCAGCAGTATTTTTCAACAGGCCATTTTTCTTCTGCAGAACGGCGAGAGACCGCATCACGCAGGCGATGAAGCTGTACAACGCCCCGTCGAAGCTGACTCTCCGTCGTCCAACAGAACCGCGTCGCCTGCGGAGGCCGAAGCGTCGCATTTCGATCACGACTTGGTCAATTTCCCCACCGAGCCGGATGTGTGTTCTTTAGGGTCGAGTGTGTACGACAATGTTCCTCCAGATGGCCCTCGGAGGAGGAGGACGAGTTCCGACACCTATCCGGCCGACGACCAGTTCTCTCTCTGCTCCGACCGCAGCACCAACTCCCACCACGTCTATTCCCAAGGCTTCCTCCGTCCATTGTCCTCACTGGGAGGCGTTCAGCAGCCGCAGCAGGCGACGCCGCAGCTGATTCAAGACACTCTCCACGCCCTCCCACGCCACTCCCAGCAACAACACCTGCTTCGTTTGGCCCAGGCACAGCAACTGTTCCTGCATACACCTCAACAACACCTCCACAACTTGCAAATATCACAATACCACAATAATGCACAACCACGACACCACAGCCCGCGGGAAACACGGCAGCACAAACCACAATCGTCCGAAGAGCAAAAATATAGCCCACAACGAACGCAACATCAGAATAACAAGCCATTGCAACAGCATAATCAACAAGGAACACAGAATTCACAATCACCGGAGGAACACCAGCATCCACGAAGCCAGCATCAGCTTCCAGCATCACACGAGCGAGAGTTGCAGCTCACATCACATCTGCAACAGCCACGAAGGCGGTCATTGCAAAATCCAACCCATATGCGTTCACAATCGTGCCATATAAAGCAGCAAACGGACCCGAACGCACAGCCGCAGCAACTGCATCCGGGCGAACAGTCCCCCAAACAGCGTAGCTCGCCAGAGTCGCAAACACGTTCACAGCAACACCTAAAGCAAACACGCTCTCACCAAACACACACACGGAAACCACAACCACACACACAGTCTCCACTCCAACAGACACCACGATCACATTCCTCCAAAGAACAGTCGCCACAGACGTTGCTACAGCAAGCAAATTTCCAAAAGCTGCCTTCGGAAGCATTGACTGAGCCGCCAGCTTACTCCAACTTGAATCCTATTGATTTGTTCTCTTTCAAACCAGATAATTATCACGTGGACTACAGACAATCGCTTTCAAAAGGTAAGTTAACATGACGTGAGAAATTGTTTGCTTTCATACGTATCTCATAATGTAATTAATGTTTTTAAAAAATTCTGGTATTAGCGGATAATTTTTCGATTTATTAACTCTTAAAGCTAAGCGAAGCATATCTGTACGTTCACAGTAATTAGAAATCATCTATTGATTTTTTGAAAATCATTCTAATATTATACTTTATTTTTTAAAGTTGTCAGTAACGGTATTATTATCTAGTTCCATACCTAAATGCTGAAAATATTTATAATTGGAAATGTGTCATTTAATGTTTACATTTAATGTAAACATTTGGTATAGAATATCTTGCAGGTACACACTAGTTTCAACCCTTTCTTACGTAGATCAGGAGTCACAATAACATGGCTGAAAAAATGCTGACCAAACCACACACTAGAAAGTGAAGAGACGAGGATGTTTCGCTCCGTCCTGGACCATTCTCAAATCGATTGTGTCATTGTCATTGTTTTGATTGTGTCGAAACGTTTTGCCGTCACTTCACTATCTAGTGTGTGGCTTGATCAAACAACCCTTTCTTATATTTGGCACCCATTTAGGAGGCGGCCCTGCCGGCTACAGCACCCTTGGCACCCGACGTCGTCGCCAAACTCCCACGCACTTCGCAACGCTCCAGAGACCTCGGTCATCCAGGACGCAGACGAAGCAAAACACCAATAGTAAATCCCATGTTCCGGACGAGCCATGTCCCCCCGATACCTTCCAGATGACGCCCTTCCGGTTCGAGATCGAGGAGACCTTCTGTCCCTCCAGCGGTGTCCCATCGCAGCAAGAGAACAGTGGGTCTTCAGGCTATAGCAGCAGTCCACCCCACGACACGGGCCCCAGTGCTCAGGAGCCAGACCAAAGGGCCACAATTCCTCAGAATCAAAAAGATACCGTTGAGGCTAATAGTCCGATGGATAATCCTCGTGTCTTCGAAGACATCACTTCGACTAACGCTTCGAAAGGACACATAGCAGCTTCACGTATCCAAGCTTCACTGGAACATGAAGCTGACACACAAGATACATCAAGGAAACCTCGCGAACACAACAACACAGCGCCTCAGAACGACAGATAAACACCACGTAGCAACACATTATTTTTTTGCAACGGCAGGCAACAAAATTTTTGTGTTATATGAATCAAAAATATTTTTGTTAACATTGTTTGCTGGTGCCCCCCTGTGTATTATGCACTTAATTATCAAAAATGTGACCTAACTGTGATAATATACACTGACTTGAGTTGCCAAAAAATTTTTTGCACAAATCTGAGCAATCGAATACGAAAATTATGAACACGTGCAGACTTTGTTGACAAGTGTGAATATTCTGACCTTCAGTTTGTCAGACCACCAGGCAAGGAAGAGTGTCATAAAATGATAAGAAGTGTGTCATAAAATGATAAGAAGTGTGTCATAAAATGATAAGAAGTGTGTCATAAAATGATAAGAAGTGTCATAAAATGATAAGAAGTGTGTCATAAAATGATAAGAAGTGTGTCATAAAATGATAAGAAGTGTGTCATAAAATGATAAGAAGTGTGTCATGATCAAGGTCAAGAAGTGTGTCAAGAGGACCGTCAAGACCTTCACCATATCATCAGCTATTATCTTTAAACAAAGAGTGAACTGACCTTAGAGAAACCAATCGTGTTTATTACGTAAAGCTTGGTCCAGTTCTCTTCTTTCCTTGCCCCCGCCGCCCACAAAGCTGTAGGTATCGCTCTAAGCTCCTACGCTTACTTGGTGTATAACTCTTCATATATACATATATACATGTAAGCATATAAAATGTATATAGGCGTGTAAAGGAGGATTGTATGTGTAAGTTCTTTTGACTTTTTGAGTGAATATATGAGAGGAGTATTTTGCTGTTCAAGTTTTAACATGTGTTAAAAGTATATATATATATATATATATATATATATATATATATATATATATATATATATATATATATATATATATATATATATATATATATATATATATATATATTCATATTTCTCTGTGGACTTTCCGCATATATATATATATATATATATATATATATATATATATATATATATATATATATATATATATATATATATATATATATATATATATATATATGACATGTTGCTTGTTTAAGAAACGGTTTTCATATAAACAACAGAATCAAATCAAGTCTCCCTCAGTATACAGGTGTGGGTTAAACCATTAAGGTGACAAAGACACTTCAGCTGTTTATCTTAACTTCCCGCAAACAACTCCATTTCTATCAATCAACCGGATGTCTTAATGTTACCAAGATGGCATTTTCCTTTAAAGAGATTCTTCCGGCTGTTATCAACATTTCTTGTAAGTTTATAAAAATATTAAACTTGATGTATAATTTGGTAATTCATGTGTTTTATTTTCATTTTGTGAGGAGAATATTTATTTATTTCTTTATTAGGCACTGTAGATTGCTGTATACCAATGGAGGTCACTGTAGTGTATACTGTAGAGTATCACTGTAAACTACAGTAAACCACTTGTGTACCTCTTTGGTGTACTGTTTGTCAAGATGAAAAGGATAGCTTGACCTAAAATACAGTTCATTTTAAAAATATATTTGCATCAGTTACTTGAACACCAATTCCATGATTCTAACACACACAGTTAGTATAAATTTTAATAATAAATGTTAATAAAATGTTAATAAAAAATTTAATAATACAAACACTACAAACACACGTGTTTACAAACACACGTGTTTACAAACACGAAACGTAAACATCTTTCCTCAAAGATGGCGGCTTTGTTTACATTTATTAATCAGCTTATGAGTTATGCAGCACTTAGAGGTTGTTTATACAATAATAACCTTGTGTTGTGAAGTTTCTAAACACTTAAACTGTTTAATACATACAAGCAAAGCCGGTATGATTGATGAAAGATATAAAGGTTTCGTAAGAGGTTGCATAAATGCTTGATAAATCTTGGGCTTGATTATCATGAGAATTACAATGAAAAACTGTACATTAGGCATAATAGTTATACTGAAACCATTTCAATGAGAATTTGATAATTGTGATATGCTAAAACCAGTATGATAATTTTAGTAAATTAATTGAAATACGATAATTTCAATATGATAATTACGATAAGATAATTCCATTAATATTATTATTACAATAACATAATTGCAAAAGGACAACTTGAGTATGATAATTTCAGTATCATAACTCCAACACGATAGCTACAATACAATACTTACAATACGATAATTACAATAATTTGCAACTCTGCTATATTTACAGCAGCTCTATTCATTTTAATGTCCCGTCACTGTGGACCCAAAATGAATGACTGGAAATATTTACAGACTGATGGATGGGCAGATAATTGTACATTTATATCTCATGATTTATGCACATTTCAAACATTATTTTAAACACTACCAATGAGTTTGTAAGTTTTAAAATGCTCACTGCTCATTTATATTAATAACAATTTGGTTTGTAAGGACAGGAAGCCTTTATATATATATATATATATATATATATATATATATATATATATATATATATATATATATATATATATATATATATATATATATATGTTGTACCTAGTAGCCAGAACGTCGTACTCGGCCTGCTATGCAATGCCCGATTTGCCTAATAAGCCAAGATTTCCAGAATTAATATATTTTCTAAATTTTTTTTCTTATGAAATGATAAAGCTACCCATTTCATTATGAATGAGGTCAATTTTATTATTGGAGTTAAAATTAACGTAGATATATGACCGAACCTAACCAACCCTACCTAACCTAACCTAACCTAACCTATCTTTATAGGTTAGGTTAGGTTAGGTAGCCGAAAAAGTTAGGTTAGGTTAGGTTCAGTAGGTTAGGTAGTCGAAAAACAACTAATTCATGAAAACTAGGCTTATTAGGCAAATCGGGCCTTGCATAGTAGGCTGAGAAGTGCGTTCTGGCTACTAGGTACGACATATATATATATATATATATATATATATATATATATATATATATATATATATATATATATATATATATATATATATATATATATATATATATATATATATATCGACTGCATCTTGTCTGGTACAGTATGTGGTATGTTGCGTTAGAAGACACAACATACAAATTGGAATATGAGGATGAGAAACTGAGACATGAGGCCAAGAAATTGAGATAGATGGTGAGAAAGAACAGTTGCAACTTGTAAGACCAATGGGGAATGAGTTCTGATGCTGAGAAAATGTCTAAATACCTCACCGATGGATGAGAGATCAAGAAGCTGCATTTGGACACGAAGATGCTGTAAAAAAGCATCACTCAACCTCTCAGATCATTGGGGTATCGAACGTCGACCCCGCAAGAAGTGAGCCCCATCACTGTTCCAAGTAGATACATCCAACAGTACAGTTAAAAAGCCGCTGTTATTTCGACTCTTACACGCTGTTTAAAATGTCCTCATCGATATTCCCTTCCAATACTTTTTTGTCGTGAAATTCGGATATTCCCCCACCAGGAGGAGTCCGCCTTTCTCCTGTGAGATTCACACCTCGCTACTCCTCCTGAATTTCCTGATTTCCCTCACGCGAAAGCCTTCAGGGGAAGTAATATAATATAAAATTGTGTTCAGGAGAGAGTTGCAAGTGTCGCAAATCTTGGTCATAGCTTCCCTGTCGACACCTACAGTCAGTACAATCGTTTAAACGTCTTGAATGTGTTGACCAGACCACACACTAGAAGGTGAAGGGACGACGACGTTTCGGTCCGTCCTGGACCATTCTCAAGTCGGTTCTTGAAACCGAATACCCAGATATCACACAATGTAGACGCGTGTTTATTTTGACGTATTTTACGACGTAGCGACGTTACGACATCGCTACATCACAGTAATGGTAATTTTCAGCCTTCATCAACTAAAAATACTAAACATGACACAGATAAATCACATTAACGTTATATCTCAAAGCACAAAGCCACAGAAGCCTTGCTAAGGGATCGAACCTGTGTGCTTGGTGACCCCCATACACGCTCTAGTTAAAGCATGTCTTTACATGTTCTTCCAGACATGTCGTGGACCCATAGGACTACGAATCCTGAGCGCTGTACACTCAGCCGTCAGGCCCCGTGGACCTGTGCGTGTGTGAGAGGAGAAATATATGTTCTTTTTACTGTTTAAAAAATTCGATCGTGTGCCATTACGCAAGACAACCGATGGTTATAGAGGCGGGGCCCAAGAGCTAAAAACTCGATTTGTCACGTACAAATTGTAAAAAAAAAATAGCAAATACATATACACACGCAAACACAAACATGCACATATTTTGATAGAGGGAGAGAGAGAGAGAGAGAGAGAGAGAGAGAGAGAGAGAGAGAGAGAGAGAGAGAGAGAGAGAGAGAGAGAGAGAGAGAGAGAGAGAGAGAGAGAGAGAGAGAGACAGAGACAGAGAGAGACAGAGAGAGACAGAGACAGAGAGAGACAGAGAGAGAGAGACAGAGAGAGACAGAGAGAGACAGAGAGACAGAGACAGAGAGACAGAGACAGAGAGAGACAGAGAGAGACAGAGAGACAGAGAGAAACAGAGAGAGAAACAGAGAGACAGAGAGAGACAGAGAGAAACAGAGAGAGACAGAGAAACAGAGAGAGACAGAGAGACAGAGAGAGACAGAGAGAAACAGAGAGAGAAACAGAGAGACAGAGACAGAGAGAGACAGAGACAGAGAGAGACAGAGAGAAACAGAGAGACAGAGACAGAGAGAAACAGAGAGAGAGAGAGACAGAGAAGAAGAACACATAAACGCAACAATGCGTGACAAAATGAAGGCTTGCATGCCACAGCAAGACCAGAACAGGGGGGAAGGTGGTGCTGGTGGTGCAAGGGTTCAGACTGAAAGCACAACATTCCTCCACACTTATTGTAATTCCAGACGCAACACAACAACACAAGTTTCGGAAATCTAGTTCTACACGGTCATGTTGACCAGACCACACACTAGAAATTGAAGGGACGACGACGTTTCGGTCCGTCCTGGACCATTCTCAAGTCGATTGTCGTGTACACGGTCATGTATTTCTCATTTTACAAACGTTCTCCATCCACAGTCCCCCCCCCCCACACACTCCCTGACTGTTTTAGGGACAAGCTGGGTTCACAGTTTACTCGATCCAACGCTGCTTGGCTCCGCAGCGTGATTGGTTAATGTCTGACAGGAACCACCAATTATTGAGGGTTGCACAGCTGACTTGGTCGACAGCTAACTGGGTCACAACAAATGAATTTGACAATAGCTGACTGGGGCAACAGTTAACTTGGTCAACAGCTGACTGAATTATTTGATGACAGGGATATCAGTTGACTGGGTTAACAATTGACTGAGTGTTAACACTCAGTGTTAACTGAATAGGTCAAACGCTGAATAGATTTACAGCTGCCTAGGTTAACTGTTAACTGGGTGAATAGTTTATTTGATCAATAGCTGATTGGATAATAACTGACTGGGTTAACAGCTGATTAGGCCAACAGCTGATTGGGTCAACAGCCAACTTGGTCAGCAGGTGATTGGATCAACAGCTAACTGGCTTAACAGCTGACTGGATAAATAGCAGTCAGATCAAACTCAATAGGTTCAGGCCCCACTTTCGAGATGTAAACAAAACAGCATCAATTCATACACAGGAGATCCAGTAGTGTCTCAGGAGATATAATGAGTATCAACTACCACTTTGCTAGTCCAGCCACTTGGGCTGGTTAGTACAGTGGAGGCTTCGCATCAGGCAGTTCGGCGTTCGATACCCGAAGGTCCCACTGAATGGCTACCATCCATTCTGTCGAATT